>NW_025211417.1:4508-10045 GCF_004010195.1 Chiloscyllium plagiosum
AGCCAAGTGCTGGCAAATGGGTCAAAATGAGTTGGATGTAGGTTTGCTCGCTGAGCTGGGAGGTTCATTTCCAGACATTTCGTCACCCTACTAGGTAACATCGTCACTAGGCCTCAGGTGAAGCAATGTACATGAGTCCCACTGAAGATGTTACCTAGTAGTGACGAAACATCTGGAAATGAACCTCGCAGCTCAGTGAGCAAACCTACATCCAGAACCTCAACCCGAGCTACAAATCTCAAAATACGCTGAGACAAAATGGGGTTAGCATATCTGATCAGCATGGACAAGTTGGATTGAAGGATCTGTTTCTGTGCTGTGCATCTCTGACTATTACTACTGGATACAGGCCTGGAGCAAGTAGGTGGTACTAGTTTAATGGGACATCATGGACTGGTTGGAGTCATACTGTTTCCGGACTGTATGATTAAAGAGCATCGAATGGTGATTAATCCCAAAGAGATGATAAAGGTTTCGAGCATCACTTTGGGCGCTTGCGTGTGGACCCCTTCCAGATAACTGAGGGCAATGGAGCACTGTAAGGTTCAGTACATCAGACAGTCAGCCAGCAAGTTCCCACTGGGAGACTAGTCTCAAGAAAGGAAGCAGTTTCCTGTCCCATCAGTTGGATTGTGAATACAGTTTGGAGCAAGTCCTATATTTCTGACAACATAGGTAGACAGGACAGTGAAGAAGTCTTTTGGCATACTGGCCTTCATCAGTCAGGGCACTGAGTATAACAGTTGGGAAGCTACGTTGCAGTTATCAAAGACATCGATGAGGCCACACTTGGAGTATTGTGTTCAGTTTTGGTCACCTTACTATAACAAGGATGGTATTAAACTGGAAAGATTGCAGAAGAAATTTACAAGGATATTGCTAGGACTCAAGGGTTTGAGTTATAGGGAGAGGTTTGACAAGTTAAGACTTCCTTCTTTAGAGCATAGGAGACTGAGGGGGGAACCTTATACAAGTGTCCAAGATCATGAGAGGCATGGATAGTGTGAATGCACTCAGTCTTTTTCCTGGAGTTGGGAAACGAGGACTAGAGGACATCAGGTTATGGTGAGAGGGGAAAGAATAACAGGTAACCTGAGGGGTAACTTTTTTTTTAAACGCAGTGTGGTATGCATATGGAATGAGCTGCCAGTGAAAGTGGTTGAGGCGGGTATATTAACTACATTTAAAAGGAATTTGGACAAATACATGGATAGGAAAGGTTTAGAAGGGTATGGGCCAAGAGTAGGGAAATGGGATTCGTGTTGATGGACGTTTTGGTTGGCGCGGACCAGTTTGGGCCAAAGGGCCTGTCACTGTGCTGTCGGACTCTATGAGTCGTGTATCTTTGTTGCTCTGACAGTTGAGTTTCCAGATGAGCATCTCACTAAATCATGCCAAATAAAATCCGATCTCATTCGTCAACGCTGATGCAGAGGTGCTGGTGTTGGATCGGGCTGGATCAAGGTCAGAAGTCACATGTCATCAGGTGAGAGTCTAACAGGTTTATCTGAAGACACAAGCTTTTGGAGCACTGCTCCTTCCCCACATCCAGGGAAAAGACATTGTCTATTTACCCTATCCATGCCCCTCATAATTTTGTGATCCTTTATAAGGTCACCCCTCCACGTCCGACACTCCAGGGAAAACAGCCCCAGTCTATTCAGCCTCTCCCTGCAGCTCAAATCCTCCAACCCCCAGCAACATCCTGGTAAATCATGTCTGATAGAAAAGTCAACGTTTTGGTAGAAGAAGGGCTAATGCTCATTCCTCCATCTTCTGGTGCTGTCTGGCTTGCTGTGTTTTCCCAGCCTACTGCTTGCCGACTTTGGATTCCAAAATCCAACCGGGGGTGGGGTGGGGGGAATGCAGTCCAGCACAAAACGAAAAAAAAAGCCCACTGACTCTACCACCGCACCCACTGTCAGAACAGGCAGGAGGTTCAGTCCTGGGGGTGACCCACAGCAGGATCACCAGCGGAATCCAATTGTTGAGAACGCTGGTGCCCCCGCAAGTTGCAGGACACCGTGAACCTCCACCCACACCCTGGGCAGGCAAATGGCCTCTCGCCCGTGTGAATTCACCGGTGGGTCAGCAAGTCGGAGGAATAGCTGAAGGCCTTCTCGCATTCGGGGCAGCTGAAGGGCCTCTCCCCTGTGTGGACCTGCCTATGCTTTATGAGGGTTCACTGAAGGCCTTCCTGCACTCGGGGCAGGGGAATGGCCTCTCACCGATGTGGATCCGCTGGTGGGTCGCAGGTGGGAGGAGCTAGTGAACCTCTTCCCGCACTCAGGGCAGCTGAATGGCCTCTCCCCAGTGTGGACCCGCCAGTGGACCAGTAGGTTGCAGAAGCGGGTGAAGCCATTCCCGGACTCCAGGCAGCCGAAGGGCCTCTCCCTGGTGTGACTGTGTCGATGAGTCTCCAGGGCAGATGGGACACGGAAGCCTTTCCCACAGTCGCCACACTTCCACGGTTTCACCGTGGCTAAAGATTCAGCCATACACAAAAAGTGTGTACAGCTCCCTCACCACCGTGATTCCTCTTCCCAGGCCGTATAACTTGTTTCAGACTCCACATTCAGTGTGCTGCAACAGTAGGGTCTCTCATCCAGTCCCATAAATGCTGAAAATGTACTGAAACAAGAACCAAAAAACTTTGCTCCTTCTCACAGAATCACATTCGAAAATTGTTGTGATCCCGATGCATTAAGTGACTGTCTGACATTGATGTGAAAGTAAGGACTGCAGACGCTGGAGAGTCAGAGTCGAAGAGTGGCGGTGCTGGAAAAGCTCAGCAGGTCACACAGCATCCAAGGAGCAGGAGAGCCAATGTTTCAGGCATAAGCCCTTCATCTGTTTATTTTGAAACTTCCGTCTTCAGATTTTCAAATACTCTAAGACACCACAATATTCATCACTGTCAATCTGGGACAGGGAGGTGGGGGGGGGGAGGTGGTAGTTGGAATGAGACCTCAAGGTATTGACACCTACATATGGCAAATGTTAATGGCAAGCCAGAGTCAGAGCACAGAAACACCCCCTTCAGTCCAGCTTGTCCATGCCAACCAGATATCTAACCTAATCTCATCCCATTTGGTCAGCATTGGGCCCACATCCCTATCAGCCCTTCCTATTCACAGACCCATCCAGATGTCTTTTAAATGTCATAATTGGACCAGCATCCACCACTTCCTCTGCCATCTCTTTCCTTGCATGAAAAAGTTGCCCCTTAAATTCCTTTGTAACAATACTCACTCCATCTAAACCCTTTACACAATAGCAGTCCCAGTCTATGTTTGGAAAGTTAAAATTCCCTACCATAGCCTCCCTATTATTCTTGCAGATACTTCTTGCAGTTCCTTCTGACTATTACATGGTCTATAATACAATCCCAAGGTGATCATACCTTTTTTTTAATCTCCAGGCTTCACCCAAATCACCTTCTTGGATGTACTCCCAGGAATATCCTTCCAGACTACAGCAGGAATACTATACCTTATCAAAAATACAACTCCCACTCCTCTCTTCCCTCACTTTCTATCCTTTTTTCAATGCAAAGGGTATAACTTCTCATTGTGATACTGCATTTGGCACGTGTTTGCCGATTGAGACACTGACTTGTACCAAATTTTCCAGAGTCTGCCCCCTCCTTGGATTCAGTACCTTTCCATGCAGTTGCTGCAAATAAACAACTAAAGCCCAGAATGAAAAAAAGTATAAAAGGGGGTGAGAAAAGAGAGTGCTGTACTCATAGATGTTCGATAGAGGAAGGAAGTTGCAGTCTGGGGTAAACCTCAATCTTCATTCAGAAATAGAAGCAACACCAACAAGTTCAGAAACTCGTAATTTTGGATTAGTGGTGCTGGAAGAGCACAGCATTTCAGGCAGCATCCGAGAAGCAGCAAAATCGACGTTCCAGGCAAAAGCCCTTCGTCAGGAATAAAGGCAGAGAGCCTGAAACGTGGAGAGATAAGCTAGAGGAGGGTGGGGATGGGGAGAAAGTAGCAAAGAGTACAATAGGTGAGTGGGGAAGGGGATGAAGGTGATTGGTCGGAGGCGGGGAGGTGGGTGGAGTGGATAGGTGGTAAAAGAAGATAGGCAGGTAGGACAAGTCATGGGGACAGTGCTGAGCTGGAAGTTTGGAAAACGGATGCAATAAATGATATTAGTGGATGTGCAGGTAAACCTTTTATGGATGTAGAAGGCTCCTTTAGGTCCTTGGATGGAGGTGAGGGAGGAGGTGTGGGCGTCGGTTTTGCAGTTGCTGCTGTGGCAGGGGAAGGTGCCAGGCTGGGAGGATGGGTTGTAGGGGAGCGTGGACCTGACCAGGAGGGAACGGTCTTTGCGGAAGGCAGAAAGGGGTGGGGAGGGAAATATACCCCTGGTGGTGAGTTCTTTTTGGAGGTGGGGAAATGTCGGCGGATGATTTGGTTTATGCGAAGGTAGGTAGGGTGTTCTGTCCTTGTTATGGTTGGAGGGGTGGGGTCTGAGGGCAGAGGTGCGGGATGTGGACGAGTTGCGTTGGAGGGCATCTTTAACCATGTGGGAAGGGAAATTGCGATCTCTAAAGAAGGAGGCCATCTGGTGTGGTTCTGTGGTGGAACTGCTCCTCCTGGGAGCAGATATGGCGGAGGTGGAGGATTTGGGAATACTGGATGCCATTTTTGCAAGAGGTAGGGTGGGAAGAGGTGTAATCCAGGTAGCTATGGGAGTCGGTGGGTTTGTAAAAAATGTCAGTGTTAAGTCGAGCGTCATTAATGGAGATGGAGAGGTCCAGGAAGGGGAGGGAGGTGTCAGAGATGATCCAGGTAAATTTAAGGTCATGGTCGAATGTGTTGGTGAAGTTGATGAATTGCTCAATCTCCTCGCGGGAGCATGAGGTGGCGCCAATGCAGTCTTCAATGTAGCGGAAGAAGAGGTGGGGAGTGGTGCCGGTGTAATTACGGAAGATCGACTGTTCTATGTAGCCAACAAAGAGACAGGAATAGCTGGGTCGCATACGTGTGCCTATGGCTACCCCTTTGGTCTGGTGGAAGTGGGAGGATTCGAAGGAGAAATTGTTAAGGGTGAGGACCAGTTCAGCCAAACAAATAAGAGTGTCGGTGGAATGGTACTGTTGGGGACGTCGGGAGAGGAAAAAACGGAGGGCTTGGAGGCCCTGGTCATGGCAGATGAAGGTGTAGAGGGATTGGATATCCATGGTGAAGATGAGGCGTTGGGGGCCGGGAAAATGGAAGTCTTGGAGGAGGTGGAGGGCGTGGGTGGTATCTCGAACGTTTGTGGGGAGTTATTGGACTAGGGGGGATAGGACAGTGTTAAGGTAGGTAGAGATGAGTTCAGTGGGGCAGGAGCATGCTGAGACAATGGGTTGCCAGGGTGGTCAGGCTTGTGGATCTTGGGAAGGAGGTAGAACCGGGCACACCGCAATTTCCCTTCCCACGTGGTTAAAGATGCCCTCCAACACATCTCGTCCACATCCCGCACCTCCGCCCTCAGACCCCACCCCTCCAACCATAACAAGGACAGAACGCCCCTGGTGC
>NW_025211417.1:10935-16537 GCF_004010195.1 Chiloscyllium plagiosum
GCAAATGGGACTTGATTGGGTTCGGATATCTGGTCAGTACGGACGAGTTGGACCGAAGGATCTGTTTCAGTGCTGTACAACCCCATGACTCTGTGGGATTAGGGCGTCACTGGTTAGACCAGCATTTCTTGCCCGGCGGGAGCGAGGACTGTCAAAAGTCAAACTCACTGCTGCGGGTCTGGAGTCATGTGTGGGGCAGACCAGGTAAAGGATGACATTTACCTTCCCGATAAAAGACATTAGTGAATCAGATGGCCTTTCCCCCCCGAAAGTGATTTTATCGTTAGATTCTAAGCTTCAGACCTCTGACCGGATTAATATTCCACCATGTGCCACGGCGGGATTCGAACCCGGGAGTCCCCAGAACTGGGTTAATCATCCAGCCAATAATAGCACGAGACTGTCGCTACTTCAATCTCTCTGCGATGGCACATGAACTCACCAGTGCTTGCGCAGGTAGGAGGAGTCAATGAACTCTTTCCCACACTGAAAACAGGTGAATGGCCTGTCCTCAGTGTGGACCTGCTGGTGGATCAGCAGAGCAGCTAACTGAGCAAACCACTTCCCACACGCAGGGCTGTGAATGCCCTCTCCCCCCGAGTGGACCCGCTGGAGTGTTCGCAGGTTGCACATCTGACTGAAGCCTTTACGGCACACAGGGCAGGTGAACAGCCTCTCTCTGGTATGAACCCCCTGGTGCGTCAGTTGGGTGGAAGAATCAATGAATCTCTACCCGCACACAGAGCAGGTGAAGGGCCACACCCCGTTATGAAAGCATCTGTGGATTTCAAGTGCCGAAAGGGAAGGGAATCCTTTCCTAGCGTCCCCACATTTCCATAGTTTGTTTTTCATTTTTGAGCTTGGGTTCTCCTGGCGTTGCTCTGGGTTTGCCGGCCAGCTGCAATTGCAAAGAGAACAGATACACAGTCTCTAGTGGTGTGATGTTGATACCCCAAGCTGAGTAATTCAGTAAAGCGCTTTTCAGTCAATGCCCTGAATCTCCCTCACTTGGGTATCTATTCCGCTGTGTTCTTCCTGCCACACCAGTGTCCAAGATCTCTGAAGCACACAGAAACAAACATTTATTCTTGATTTAAATGACTGCTGATAATCACGTTCTAATAAATCAAGTGGCTCTGTCAGAAGTTGATATTACACTTGATTTCAGATTTCTTTCTGCATGTCTTCCACTTGATATCCTTCAGAAAAATTAACAAAGTAAGTGTACTGTTAAATGAACATAGCATAGGCACCAAATTCTTGCAAACTGCCAGATGCCTTCTGATCACATGCTTTCCAGGACACCAAAACCTGAAAACTGTCATGCAGCCAGCCAGCCAGCCAGCCTTAAGAATCACCTAAGTGAAGCTTTCCTCCATACACAATGACCTGGAACAAGATGCTGTCAAAGATGCTGCAAATGGAGCTGAATCAAGGACATGAAAATGAAATATCAAGGCCGCTTGAGAAAAGAAAGCCATTTAAGTTGCTGAATGACTTCCTTCTATCCTATTAAATGAAAAAGATGACAAGAAATATAGAATGTTATTAGAAGGTGAAACATATTAGCCATGAAAGTATTACAACAGTGAATAATGTCAGATATACACAAAATGAAGCAACACATATGTACTTTTTATATCAATGTGCTTATCCCTTAAATGCTGCTCAGTTCCATGAGAAACTACACTTTTAATTGTGTACCTGAGGAAAGAAGCAATTCATTTCTCGGATGCAAATTGTATTCAAATGAATGTGCTAATTTAAGGGAAGAAGTGAAAATACATTTAAGAGGGACAGAGAGCATCTGAGCACCTTTGCAACTGCAGTTGCCATAAGTGAACAGTTTTCCCCCATCTCTCCCTCCCAAGATGAAGAATGGAAAATGGGAGACATTGCTTTGCTCCTCGATGTTGCCTAGAGGAGGGAGCTTTACACTGAAATTGAATGAAGATTCACTCCAGACTGCAACTTCCTTCCATTGTCCAACATGAGAGTACGGCACTTTCTGAGGGGGTGGGGGGTGGGGGGGAACATGTCAGGATAGATGCCGATAAAATGCTTACTTGTCAGAGAATCTAGAACTCGATGACGCAAATTATAAATAAGGGCTTTCCCATATCAGGCAGAATGAGGAATTTATTCTCTCTTCTTTATTGCAATGCTCCCACACAGAGAGTAATAGAGACTGGCTCTTTGAATGTATTCAAGGCTGAACTAAACTGAATTTTGAGAGACAGGGAATGAAAGGTTATTGAGTACAGGTAGCAAATGAAGTTAAGGCCACAGCAGGACATGCATGATCTTCTTAATTGGAAAGTAAGCCAAATGAATAGCAGTGGCAAGAGATTTAACGCGTTCCATGTGTGAGTGATCCTTCAAACAGTTGTTGAAGCTGGACAGAGACATGGATTCCCACATTATAGTGAAACCGTGGAAGTGTGAGGACTGTGGGAAGGAATTCAAAATTCCATCTTTCCTTGAACGTCATTGTCACGGTCACACCGGGGAGCGGCCATTCGCCTGCTCCATGTGCAGCACGGGCTTCATTCATTTATCTAAAATGGTGATCCACCGGCAGAGTTTCACGGTGAAGAGGTCTTTCATCTGCTTTGTGTGGGAAGGAGTTTATTTAGTTATCACCCTGGTGACCTACAGGCTGTTCGCCTGCTCCAAGTGCATGAACGGATTCACCCAGTCATTTGCCTTGCTGATCCACCAATAGGTCCATATGAGGGAAAAGACCATCCTCCTGCTCTGTCTGCATGAAGGTATTCATTAATTTGTCTGCCCTGCTTATGCACCTTCGGGTTCACACCAGGGAGAGACTGTTCTCCTGCTCCATGTGCAGGAAGGCGTTTTTTCATTTATCCACCCTGGTGACCCACCAGCTGGTTCACACCGGGGAGAGGTCATTCACTTGGTCCGAGTGTGGGAAGGGATCCATTAACTCCTCTGACCTGCAGACAAACATTCACACCAGGGAGAGGCTGTTCACCTGCTTCGTCTGCGGGAAAGAGTTTAGCCATTCATCCATCCTGCTGGCGCACAGGCGCATCCACACTGAGGATAGACCGTTCTCCTGGTCTGTGTACGGGAAGGAATTCACGGAGTATTCCAGCTGCAGAGACACCAGCGGGTTCACACTGGGGAAAGGCCTTTCATCTGCTCCGTATGCGGAAAGGGATTTAGTCAGTCATCCCATCTGCTCAGACACCAATCCAGTCAAGTAGAGCACGTTTGGATTCTTTGTGGGTGTGACTTGTATTAGTATTCAAGAGAAAGGGTAGTATTGCTGAGGCAGGACTGACTGCAGGTAGAGTAGGTGGCGGTGCATGGCTGATAGCATGGAGCAGAGGATCCAGAAAGAGAATTGTTGCTGAAGGTTTCGAATTTGTAGTGTGTACTGGGTATCCTGTCCAGGTTCAAACTGTATTGGGCTGAATGTGGTCCAGAGTCCATGTGAGATCAGATGGTTCCATAGGCAGTTCGGAGGAATAGCTGATTTTGATGAAGGGCCTCTGCCTGGACATCGATCCTGATGAAGGGCTTATGCCCAAAACATCGATTCTCCTGCTCCTGGGATGCTGCCTGACCTGATGTCCTTTTCCAGCAACGCACTCTCGACTATTAGTACTCAAGAGTGCTTAAATTCACTGGTCAGTTGAGCAGCTATTAAGACACACTTACTGATTTGGAACATGCAGTGGAGTCGGGAGATGTATACCTGTCATGTTTTATTCTGTGCAAAAGTCTATCCCATGGAAAGATTGGCTCCAGTTTGTCCCTTCCCCAGGAGGCTGTCAGGACGATAACATGGGAAACAGAGAATGCTTGTCCAGTACTGAAGTTTGGACAAATTGGAAAAATGAGAGTTTCTGATAATGTCTTACAATTCTGGTGGCTTTTGGAGGTATTTTTGAAATTGTCATGGTCTGTGTGACCCACTGATGTTCCCAGAGTCTGAGCCACACCAAAAATGGCAGGATGGAGAAGGGTATGCAGACATGTGTTATATCCCTACCATAGAGTCATAGAACCTGACCGCATGGAAACAAATCTTTCTGTCCAACTCATCCATGCTGACCAGTTATCCCAAATTGGTGAGGCCGCTTCTGAAATATTGTGTTCAATTCTGGCCTTCTTGTTATCAGAGGATGTTAAAGTTGAAAGGGCTCAGAAAAGATGTACAAGGATGTTGCCAGGCTTGGAGGGTTTGAGTTCTAGGGAGAGTCATAGAGTCTTAGAATCATGGAGATGTACATGTGGAAACAGACCATTCATTCCAAATTGTCCATGCTGACTAGACATCCAAACCTAAACTAGTCCCATTTGCCAGCACTTGGCCCATATCCCTCAAACCCTTCCTATTCATATACCCACCCAGATGCCTTTTTGAATGTTGTCACTGTAGCAGCCTCCACCACTTCCTTTAATAGCGCATTCCATACACATGCCACCCTCTGCGTGAAAAAGTTGTCCCTTAGGTCCCTTTTCTCACCGTAACCTTATGCCTGCTAGTTCTGGACTCCCCCACTCCAGGAAAAAAACCTTGTCTATTTCCCCTATCCATGCTCCTCATGATTTTATAAACCTGTATAATGTCACCCCTCACCCTCTGACACTCCAGAGAAAGTAGCCCTATATTGGTCAGAGCATTGAGTATATGAATTGGGAGGTCTCTGTCCAATGGTCACTTACTGTTCCATTCAATAATTCTATAATTGGAAGTATATGACATAGCTAAAGGACAAAAATACAACATATAATTGTATTTGAATCTCGGAGACTAGCATATTGAATATATAACCATTAAATAACACTAGATAGATCTCTGTCCCTTCTCAAGTTCCTGTCCTGATAAATGCCTTGCGGACCTGAAAGCCTTGAGAGACAGAGAGAATCTGAAACCCTTTCCATTTGATTCACTTCCTCTTTTTCCAGCTGCTATAACTGAATGGTTTTCCCCCTCCCCCTCTCACTCCCTATCTGCAACCCAGGATGAGGAATGGAAAGGGGGGACATTGATTTGCTCCCAGATATTGCCCAGAGGGAGGGAGTTTCCCTCTGAAACTGGCCTCGTCCCGCGTTGTGACGTTCACGATGGAGGGCGGGGCGTCGTAAAGGAGCCAATAGAAATCGCAGCGCCGACCGGTGATGTCGCTGTGTTCCAAGTCCTTTTGGCCAACGGCCCGTACGTCGCACAAAGAATGAACCATACTTGGCGACTGACCAATGGCAAACCCGGAGGACCCGAAAGGAGTCTGGTCCTCCTGCCAATCAGAGCTCACCTATTGTCTAAATGAGCTCGGGAAGCTGCTACTACTTGTCTGAATGAAGATAGAGCTTCACCCCAGACTGCAACTTTCTTCCTCTGTCCAACATCTGTGAGTACGGCACTTTCTTTCTATACCCTTCCCATCCTTTTCAATTTCTTTTCTCGTTCTGGGGTTAAACTGATATCCCTGCCCGACCTCAGCTCCTCAGACCACATCTCTGTTATGCTAATCCCAGTATACAGGCGTGTCAGACTGGTTCTGAAGCAGGTGAAAACCTGGCCAGGTGGAGCCATTTCTGCTCTTCAAGACTGTTTTGAGCGCAC
>NW_025211417.1:20764-23025 GCF_004010195.1 Chiloscyllium plagiosum
AACTGTATCTGATTGTGAACTGTATCTGAGTTTGAACTGTATTTTAGTGTGAAGTGTGTGTCTGAGTCTGAACTGTATTTTAGTGTGAACTGCATCTGAGTGTGAACTGTATTTGAGTGTGAACTGTATTGGAGTGTAAACTGTATCTGAGTGTGAACTGTATTTTAGTGTGAACTGTATCTGTGTAACTGTATTTAAGTGTGAACTGTATTTTAGTGTGAACTGTGTCTCTGAGTGTGAACTGTATCTGATTGTGAACTGTATCTGAGTTTGAACTGTATTTTAGTGTGAAGTGTGTTCTGAGTCTGAACTGTATTTTAGTGTGAACTGCATCTGAGTGTGAACTGTATTTGAGTGTGAACTGTATTGTAGTGTGCACTGTAACTGAGTGTGAACTGTATTGTAGTGTGAACTATGTCTCTGAGTGTGAACTGTATCTGAGTGCAAACTGTATCTGAGTGTGAACTGTATTTTAGAGTGAACTGTGTCTCTAAGTGTGTACTGTATCTGAGTGTGAACTGTATCTGAGTGTGAATTGTATTTTAGTGTTAACAGTGTCTGAGTGTGAATTGTATCTGAGTGTCAACTGTAGTTTAGTGTGAACTGTATCTGAGTGAGAACTGTATCTCTGTGTGTGAACTGTATTTTAGTGTCAACCGTATCTGAGTGTGAACTGTACCTGTGTGCAAACTGTATCTGAGTGTGAACTGTATTTTAGAGTGAACTGTGTCTTTAAGTGTGTACTGTATCTGAGTGTGAACTGTATCTGAGAGTGAACTGTATCTCAGTGTTTAGTGTGTCTCTGAGTGTGAACTGTATTTTAGTGTTAACTGTATCTGAGTGTGAACTGTATCTGAGCGTGAACTGTGTCTGAGTGTAAACTGTATTTGTGTGAACTGTGTCTCTGAGTGTGAACTGTATCTGAGTGTAAACTGTATCTGAGTGTGAACTATATTTTAGTGTGAACTGTGTCTCTGAGTGTGAACTGTATCTGAGTGTAAACTGTATTTTAGTGTGAAATGTGTCTCTGAGTGTGAACTGTGTCTGAGTCTGAACTGTATTTTAGTGTGAACTGTATCTGTGTGTGAACAGTATTTTAGTGTGCACCGTAACTGAGTGTGAACTGTATTTTAGTGTGAACTGTGTCTTTGAGTGTAAACTGTATATGAGTGTGAACTGTATTTTAGTGTGAACTGTATCTGTGTAACTGTATTTTAGTGTGAACCGTATCTGAGTGTGAACTGTATGCGAGTGTGACCTGTATTTTAGTGTGAACTGTGTAACTGGGTGTGAACTGTATCTGAATGTGAACCGTATTTGAGTGTGAACTGTATTTTAGTGTGAACTGTATCTGTGTAACTGTACTTTAGTGTGAACCGTATCGGAGTGTGAACTGCATCTGAGTGTAAACTGTATCTGAGTGCGAACTGTGTTTTAGTGTGAACTGTGTCTCTGAGTGTGAACTTTATCTGAGTGTGAACTGTATTTTAGTGTTAACTGTGTCTGAGTGTGAACTGTATCTGAGTGTCAACTGTAGTTTCGTGTGTACTATATCTGATTGTGAACTGTATTTTAGTGAGAACTGTGTCTCTGAGTGTGAACTGTATTTTTGTGAGCACTGTATCTGAGGTGGAACTATATCTGAGTGTAAACTGTATTTTAGTGTGAAGTGTATCTGTGTATGAACTGTATTTTAGTGTGAACTGTGTCTCTGAGTGTAAACTGTATCTGAGTGAGAACTGTATTTTAATGTGAACAGTATATGAGTGTGAACTGTATCTGTGTGTGGACTGTGTTTTAGAGTGAACTGTGTCTCTAAGTGTGAACTGTATCTGAGTCTGAACTGTATTTTAGTGTGAAACGTATCTGAGTGTGAACTGTATCTGAGTGTGAACTGTATTTTAGGGTGAACTGTGTCTCTGAGTGTGAACCGTAACTGAGTGTGAACTGTGTCTGAGTGTAAACTGTATCTGAGTGTGAACTGTATTTTAGTGTGAACTGTGTCTCTGAGTGTGAACTGTATCTGAATGTAAACTGCATCTGAGTGTGCACCGCATCTGAGTGTGAATTGTATCTGAGTTTAAAATGTATCTAAGTGTGAACTGTATCTGAGTGTGAACTGTATTTGAGTGTGAACTGTATTTTTGTGTGAACTGTACCTGAGTTTGAACTGTATTTTAGTGTGTACCATATCTGAGTGTGAACTGTATCTGAGTGTGAACTGTATTTTTGTGTGGAACTGTATCTGAGTGTGAACTGTA
>NW_025211418.1:0-705 GCF_004010195.1 Chiloscyllium plagiosum
GAACAGGGTGATGTTTAAAGGAGCAGGCAACTGAAGCTCAGGGTCTTTTTTATGCACAAAATACAAGTGTGCAGCAAAGCGGTCACACAGTCTATGCTTTATTTCCCTACTGGAGAGGAGACAACATTGTGAGCAGTGAATGCAGTGGACTAGATGAAGTGAAGTACAGATAAGGCGTTGCTTCACCTTTTTGGGCCTTTGTATACTGAGGAGGGAGGAAGGATATTGACAGGTGTTCCATATTCTGCAGTTGTAGATGAAGGTGCCATGAGGCTGTGGGGGGCTTTTGGGAGCGAGGGAACAATAGACCAGGGTGTCCTGGAGGAAACAGTCTCAATGGACGGTGGACAAGGAAGGGGAGAGGAATATGTGTCTGGTGGTGGCAGAGATTATGGCTGATGATCTTCTGGATGTTGGTGCTGGTGGGATTGCAGGTAAGGATAAGGGGAACCATATCAGTGTGGCAGGAGGGAACAGAAGGGGTGAGCGTTGAAATGTCAGAGATGGATTGGATCCAGTTAAGGGCCCTGTCAACAACAGTACTGGGGAATCCATGGTTCAGGAAAAGAGTAGACATTTTCAAGGCTCCTTTGTTGAAGTTGGAAGGATGGGAACGAATGCGATGGAGACGGAGTAACTAGGAGAATGGAATGGAGTATTTATATGAAGCAGAGTGTGAGGATGTACAGGCCAGCTAACTGTGGG
>NW_025211418.1:7507-16609 GCF_004010195.1 Chiloscyllium plagiosum
GCAAGATGTTAGAGGGATTTCAGAGGAACAGGATTTACATGGACTTGGAAAGGCAAGGACTGATTAGGGATAGTCAACATGGCTTTGTGCATGGGAAGTCATATCCCATGAACTTAAGTGAGTTTTTTGAAAATGTAACGAAGAGAGATGAGGGCAAAGCAGTGAACGTGATCTAAATGAACTTCAGTAAGACATTCGACAATTTCCTCATGATAAACAGGTTATGAAGGTTAGATCTCATGGAATACTGAGAGAATTAGCCATTTGGATACAGAACTAACTCGAAGGTAGAAGACAGAGAGTGGTGGTGGAGGGTTTCTTTTCAGACTGGAGGCGTGTAACCAGTGATGTACCACAAGGATCGGTGGTGGGTCCACTACTTTTCATCACTTATAAAAATTATATGAATGTGAACATAGGAGGATAGTTAGCAAGTTTGCAGATGACTAAACGGAATCATGATAAGATGGGGCCAATGGGCCGAGGAGTATCAGATAGACTTTAATTTAGATAAACGTATGGTGCTGCAATTTGGAAAGGCAAATCTGAGCAGGACTTACACACTTAATGGTCAGGTCCTGGGGAGTGTTGCTGAACAAAGAGATGTTAAGAGTGCAGATTCATATTTCCTTGGAATTGAAGTCACAAGTAGATAGGTTAATGAAGAAGACATTTGGCATGCTTTGCTTTCTTGGTCAGAGCATCGAATACAGGAGTTGTGAGGTCATATTGCAAATCTACAGGACTTTGGTTAGACCAGTTTTGGAACATTGAGAGCAGTTCTGATCCCCCTCCTATTGGAAGCCTGCTGTGCAACTTGAAAGAGTTCAGAAAAGATTGACAAGAATGTTGGCGGGGCTGGAGGAATTGGGCTAAAAGGAGAGGGTGAGTAGGCTGGGGCTGTTTTCCCTGGAGCATCAGAGACTGAGGAGTGACCTGATAGAGGCTTATAAAATCATGAGGGGCATGGATAGTATAAATAGACAAGATCGTTTCCCTGGGGTAGGGAAGTCTAGAGTAGAGGGCATAGGTTTAGGGTGAGAATTAAAATGGACTTAAGGAGAAATGTTTTCATGCAAAGAATAGCACATTATTGGAATGAGCTGCCAGAGGGAGTGGTGGAGATTGTCACAATTACAACATAAAAAATGCACCTGGATGGGTATATGAAGAGAATGGATTCAGAGGGATATGGGCCAAGTGCTGGCAAATGGGACGAGATTAGGTTATGATATCTGGTCGGCGCAGACGTGTCAGATTTAAGGGACTATTTCCGTGCTGTACATCTCTCTGACTCTACGACTCAAAACGAGAGAATCAATCTGTGAACAGTGATGTCACAGAAAGAGCATTGTGATGATGAAAAGTCATCTGTTTTGATGATATCAATTGTGGTGGAAAGATTCAGTGGTACAGAGGGAACTAATACATTGCATTGTTCCAAATGGTGATGCAGGAGATTATAAAGAGGTCCTCAATGGTAGTAATACCTGTATTATTCCCAGTACCATGTGCTCGTGAGAGTAGGAGTAGGGGGATAATGTGCAGCTAAGGAGCTGAAGTAAGGAGCAAGAATTCAAATGTTTGGACCTCTAGGACCTTTGCTGGGATAGAAGTGACCTGTCGAAGACAGATGGGTTGAAGCTGAATTGGAAGGGGATCAATATCCTGAAGGGGAGATTTGCTAGTGCGACTTGGTAGGCTTTAAACTAGTAAGGGGGCAGGGGGTGTATTTATGGGACTCAAAGAGATAGTGAGAAAAGAAATAAGGTGCAGTATATAATGGGAGCAAATTAAGTACTCAAGGTAGGCAGGAGCACAGGAGAGAATGAGGTAAGACTGAGCAACTGAACTGCATCTGTTTAATGCAAGAGGCCTGACAGATAAGACCGATTAACTTAGCGCATGGTTGGGAACACAGGATTGGAATATCATAGCTTTTACTGATGAAACGTGGCTCAGGGAAGGGTAGGGTGTCATTGTAAAGATAGAAAGGGAGGCAAGAAAGGAGGGGTGTGGCATTTTTAATTAAAGATACCATTATGGCTGTACTTAGGGAGGATACTCCTGGAGACCATCCAGGGAAGTTATTTGCGTGTAACTGAGAAAGAGCTCAATGGAATTGTAGAAAAGCTCTCGAATAGACAGTGGGGAATTGAGAATCAACATGCAGGGAGATCTCAATTATCTGTAAGATTAATAGGGTTGTAATAATAGGGAATTTTAACTTTCCAAGCATAAACTGGGAATGCCATTATGCTAAGGAGTTGGATGGATAGGAGTCTAAGTGTGTCCAAGAAAGGTTTCTCATTCAATATGAGGGTGCACCTGTTTTCCCTGGAGATTCGAAGGCTGAGAGGTGACTTTCTTGAAGTTTATAAAATCATGAGGAGCATGGATAAGGAAAATAGACAAGGTAGGAGTGGGGGAGTCCAGAACTAGAGGGCAGAAGTCTATGGTGAGAGGGATAAAATTTAAAAGGAATCTAAGGGGAAAATGTTTCATGCAAAGGGTGCTGCGTGTATGCAGTGAGATGCAGAGGAAATTGTGGGGGCTGGTACAATTCCAACTTTTAAAAGGCATTTGGATGGGTAGGGAGGTTTAGAGGGACATGGTCCAAGTGTTGGCAAATGGGACGAGATTAATTTGGATGAGTTGGTCCAAAGGGTCTGTTTCCATGCTGTGTACCTGTATGAGTCTAACAACATCTTCAGTGAGGCCACATGGGGAGAACTTAATAAAAATTGGGGATTACATTGTTAGGAAAGAACTATAGACCCACGCCAGTCAGAGATTAAGCGCTGATAGGTAGAGAAATCTCAGAGAAGTGAAAAAAGCAAAAGGGTTGTAAAATCGGTGGAATTCAGCTTCCCCAGGATGAACTGGGACAGACAGATCGTGAAGGGCTCGGACAGGACAGAATTCTTACAATGTCTCCACGTGATCTTTTTAAGGCAGTGTGTCGAAAATCCAACAGGAGACAGGGCAGGGCTGGAACAGCTGAGATTCACCAAGATGTTGGCTGGGCTGGCGCTTTTCAACTCTGAAGACAGACTCGATCAGCTGGAGATGTTCTCATTTAAGCAGGGAAGGCTGAGGGGAGAACCTGATGAAGTTATGAGGAATGGAATGGAATGAATAATAACAGGTGCATAGAGTTAAGAGAAGGAGCAGGCGTTTTCGAGGGGAATTAAGGCTAATATTTTTACCCAAGGTCGTGGTCGGCATCAGGACCTCACAGCCTGAAAGGAGACAAAAATTTTGCCACATTTAGGAAGTTCTTCAAATGGAGCAATAGGATGGAAGCAGACTCTTCCATCGAATGAGTCAACACAGAACAGATATCCTCAACAGACCCTAATCCCATTTGCCAGCATTTGGTCCCTATCCTGCGAAACCGTTCCTATTCATATTCCCATCCTGATGCATTTAAAATGCTGTGATTAGACCAAACTCCACCACTTCCTCTGGCAGACCATTCCATACACACACCACCCTCTGCATGAAAAAGTTACCCTTCAAGTTCTTTTAAAATCTTTCCCATTTCGCCTTAAATCTGTGCCCTCCAGTTCTGGGGTCACCTACCATGGGGCAAATACATTAGCTATTCACCCTATCATTGCCCTTCACGGTTTTATAAACCTCTAAACGGTCACCCCTCAGCCTGCAATGCTACAGGAAAAAAAGCCCCAGCCTATTCAGCCACTACCTATAACTCAAACCCTCCAGGTCCAGCAACAGCCCTGCAAATGCCTTCCACTCACTCTCAAGCCTCACAACATACTTACCCCATGGTAGGGTGACCAGAATCACACTCCAGTGTGCTGCACAGCCACAACATGATGCCCCAACTCCAATAATCAATGCTCCAACTCCAATACTCAGTGCTCCGACCGATGAAGGCAAGCATGCCATACGCTCTCTTGACCACCATGTCTACCTCAACTCCAGCCCAAGGAACCATGTACCTGCATCCCCAGCCCTCCCGCTCAGTTACACTCCCCAGGGCCACACCATGAACTGTAATAGTCCTGGCCTGGTTTGCCCGACCAGAATTCAACACCTCACATTTATCTAAATTTACCTCCATCTGCCACTCCTCAACCCACTGGCCCATCTGATCAAGGTTCCATGGCAGTCAAATATAATCTTCTTTACTGTCCAGTGGACAATATTTTCATGTCACCTGCCAGCTTATGAACCATGTTAGACAAACGGAGGCAGGGAGAACACAGCAAGCCAGGCAGCATCAGGAGGCGGAGAAGTCGATGTTTCGAGTATCATCCTTCTTCAGGACTGAGGATGCGTGAGGGGGGAGCTGCAGATAAAGAGGGTGTGGGGAGTAGGGTGGTGAAGTGGGGCTAGGTGAAGACAGGCAGAGGGTAAGAACTGGTTGATCGATGGGTGGAATGAATCCATTGGTGGCTAGAAGGTGTGCTGGGGGTTGGGGTGGGGGTGGGGGTGGCTGGGAAGCGAGTAGGGGATGGGAAGGGAGTTGATTTGAAATTGAAGAACGCATTGTTGAGTCCTACGGGCTGTAGACCACCGAAACGGAAGAGATGTTGTTCCTCCAGTTTGGGGATTGACTTATTGTGGCAATGGAGGAGGCCAAAGATGGTCATGTCGGAAAGGAGTGGGAAGGGGAATTAAATGGGCAGTGACTGGGAGGTCCGGCCGGCCCCTACGGACCCGGCTGCGATGCTCAGCACACTGTTCCCTCAATTTACTATTGATCTCTCCAATGGAGAGAAGCCCTGCAAATGCCTTCCACTCACTCTCAAGCCTCACAACACACTTACCCCATGGTAGGGTAATCAGAATCACACTCCAGTGTGCTGCACAGCCACAACATGATTCCCAACTCCAATACTCAATGTTACAACTCCAATAGTCAATGCTCCGACCGATGAAGGCAAGCATGCCATACTCTCTCTTCACCACTCTGTCTACCTGCAATTCCAGCCCAAGAAACCATGTATCTGCACCCCCAGCCCTCCCGCTCAGTTACACTCCCCAGGGCCACACCATGAACTGTAATAGTCCTGGCCTGGTTTGCCCGACCAGCATTCAACAACTCACATTTATCCAAATTTACCTCCATCTGCCATTCCTCAACCCATTGGCCCGTCTGATCAAGGTTCCATGGCAGTCAAATATAATCTTCTTTACTGTCCAGTGGACAATATTTTCATGTCACCTGCCAGCTTATGAACCATGTTAGACAAACGGAGGCAGAGAGAACACAGCAAGTCAGGCAGCATCAGGAGGCAGAGAAGTCGACGTTTCGAGTGTAACCCTTCTTCAGGACTGAGGATGCGTGAGGGTGGAGCTGCAGACAAAGAGGGTGTCGGAAGTAGGGTGGTGAAGTGGGGCTAGGTGAAGACAGGCAGAGGGTAAGACCTGGTTGGTCGATGGGTGGAATGAATCCATTGGTGGCTAGAAGGTGTGCTGGGGAGGGTGGGGGGTGGGGGATGCGTGGGGATGTGGCTGGGAAGCGAGTAGGGGATGGGAATGGAGGTGATTTGAAATTGAAGAACTCATTGTTGAGTCCTATGGGCTGTAGACCACCGAAACGGAAGAGATGTTGTCCTCCAGTTTGGGGGTTGACTCATTGTGGCAATGGAGGAGGCCAAAGATGGTCATGTTGGAAAAGGAGTGGGAAGGGGAATTAAATGGGCAGTGACTGGGAGGTCCGGTCGGCCCCTACGGACCCAGCTGCGATGCTCAGCACACTGTTCCCTCAATTTACGTTTGATCTCTCCAATGGAGAGAAGACCACATCGGGAGCACCTCATGCAGTAAACTAGGTTGGAAGAGAGGCAGGTGAACCTCTGTCTCACCTGGAAGGACTGTTTGGGGCCCTGGAGGGTGTGGTGTATCGGCAGGTTTTGCACCTTTGTCGGTTGCAGAGAAAGGTACGTGAGAGTCCTGGTGCATGGTGGGGGAGTTTGTGGGGAGCTGTCGGTGGGGTGAGTGGCACAAACCGAGGACTGCTGAAGGGAAAAGTCATTGTGGAAGGCAGAAAAGAGTGGGTAGGATGATGTGATTGAATGTAGGGTGAAGTTGGAGTTTGCAGAAGTGTTTGAGGATGATGTGTTGGATGCGGAGACTGGTGGGGTGGTAGGTGAGGGCAAGAGGGTCTCTGTCTTTACTGCATTGATGTGGGAATGTTTAGGGCTGTGGAACAGAGAATGGAGGTGAAGCGGTGGGGGTCTGTCTGGATAACGGGGGTGGAATGCACATTGTTTGAAATAGGTGGACACCTGGGAGGCTTGTGAGCGGAATGTCTCCTCATCCAAGTTGATGCAGCAGAGGCAGAGGATTTGGGAGAATGGGATGGCGTTCTTGCAGGATACTGGGTGGGAGAAGGTCTGGTCCAGGTAGTTGTGAGAGTCTGTGGGTTTATAGGAACCATCCATCTGGCGACTGTTGCCGGAGATGGAAACAGAGAGATCAAGAAGGGGATGGAGTTGTCTGAGACGGACTAACTTACAAACCATGCCTCCGTTGTTCCCACCCAAATGATTTATATATAGGTCCAAAAGCAGTGGGATCCAGCACACCGCTGGTCTCCAGGCTGAAAAGCAAACTTCTACCATCACACTCTGCCTCCTACCTTCAATCCAATTTTGTACTGAGTCAGCTTGCTCCCCCTGAATCCCATAACCTTACTAACCAGTCAACCCTGAAAATCCCTGTTGAATGCTTTGCTGAAGTCCATAAGGACAACATCTACTCCAATCCTTTAATAATCCTATATGTCTCAATGAGATCCCCTCTCTAAACTCAAGCGTATACAAGCCCAGTTGCACCAATCTTTCAGCGTAAGATAGTCCTGCCATTCCGGGAATTGACCTCGTAAACCTACGGTGCACTCCCTCAATAGCCAGAATGTCTTTCCTCAAATTTGGAGACCAAAACTGCACACAATATTTCAGGTGTGGTCTCACCAGGGCCCTGTACAGCTGCAGAACGGCCTCTTTGCTTCCTTCTCGCGGATTTTCTCAATAACTAAAAGATAACATTTTTACTGCAATGTTCACCTTACCTCAGCAAAAAGATTAACCTTCTTAATTACTCATTGTTCCTGCATTGAACATTTTCTGTCTCATACAGTAGAACACCAAGATCACTCTGTCACTGGCAGTTCTGCAGGTTTTCTCTGTTTTAAGAATGCTCCTTGTTTTTAAAATTCTTCCTTGTGAAGACTTCCTTTCCCCTCACATCACTCACACCTCACACTATTCCCCATTCTCTCACCCCCACAATTCCCATTACCACTCCGAAGTTGTCCTATCTCCTCAGAATAACATAAGTACTTAATCACAGCTTACTGATGCTGTTGCAAATATTTGCAACATCCCCATAAACACATTTTGACAAAAAAAGGGAAACCTTAAACCCAGGTTCTCACAGGTGAGATGTCAGAGAGAGAGAGAGAGAGGGTCAAAAAACTGACTGCGTGCTAAACCAAACCAAAACCAGAGTTAAGCTGACCTGGGAGACCTGGACACTCCCCTTCGATTGTACAAGTGTTTCTTTAAACTTGAAAGCCTTTTGCCTGAGGCAGTATCTGTTATCCATGATCAATTTGGCCCGAAAACATATACAAACCAGAGACATCGGAATCTACATCCCCCTGACAGTCTGCTTGCCAACACCTCCCCATCAATGACCCCTCACTCCCTCGAGCTCTCCCATTCCCCCTAAATCTCACATCCCCCTCCTGATCAATCTTCCTACCGTCAGCTCACTCTTCCCTCTCCCTCACTATCCACTCGAGCACATAACCTCACTGTGCTCTCACCCTCTTCTTTGCACTGCCTCTCACTCCTATCTCACATTCGCCCTCTCCCTCCACTCCATTCTCTATAATCACTCTGCCATGATTTCCCCCACCACTGATTCTCCGTCCCCCTTTAATCTTGCCTCCTCAAACTCCTCTTCCCCATCACACTTGGCTCCACCTCACTCCCCTTCACCTCATCCTCAAGTTCACTCATCTCCTCCATATTCCACAGACTTCCTCAACTTCCGAGACCCAACTCTGTCCTTTCTTTGAAGGCCCCATCCTACATTCCCCTCAACTTAACTCTCTTCTCCCCTGCACAGACTCCACGTCATCCTTCAGTTCACCCACTTCCAGAATTCCCACAAGACCTTATTTTGCACTCTCTCACTTCCTCACATGGATTAATTCTCTGTCATCTTAACACATCCTTATGTCACTCCCTGCCACTCACTCTCCTCTCCCACCCACTCTCACTTCCCATGGCCAAAATGAACCGGTATTTCTCCCCTCCAGCTCAGCCATTCCTTCCTCCTCACTCCCACCTCCCTTTCTCTCTTCCCCTCACTCAAAGTATCCCCATCTCTCAATCCTCCCACTCACTCTCCTGATCTCCAAACCTTAAATGTCCACTTATTTTGCAGACCTCCTGTTGTCACCCTCCCATTGTGTATTATAACTCACTCTCCCCTACAGCATTCCAAACAGTCCCCTCCCCTCACAAAACCACCACACCCTCACTCTCTTTCAGATTCCAATCATTCCCTCCTCCATCACTTACTCCATTTCTTCACTCTTCCATTCCCTGCCCTGGAGTTAAGTACCTCCCCTCATTTCCTCCCATTCTCCAGATGCTCCCCTCCCCTTCGCTAAACTCTCCTTTACAAATGCAACCTCACTCCACCCCTCCCTCAGTCTCCCCACTCCCTTGATGCCCATCACTCCTGCCTCCCCTCACTATTCTCATTCCCAACCCCTCATATCACCTCACTGTCCCCTTTTCTTTTGCATTTACCAGCCTTCCACTTACTGTCCCCTGCCCCAATCTCCCTTCCCCTTACCCTCATGTTCCCTTCCTCTTGTTATCACACCCCTCATGATCATTTCCCCATTCCACTCTCCTCCTCTTTTTCTCCCCTTCCTCTCACTTTCCTTTCCCCATTTCATCACCGTCACTCTCCTATTCACTCTCCCCTCCTAATTTGTCTCTTCCTCCTGGACCTAGCCATCTCCCCTTCCAGTCTATGCCCCATCTCTCTCTCTCTCTCTCTCCTTCTGCCCTCTCCCTAATATTACCCTGCCACACCGTGAAG
>NW_025211418.1:16911-21623 GCF_004010195.1 Chiloscyllium plagiosum
CCCTCCCTCCTGCGATAGAGTGAATGTTAGGGTTCAGTTCTTTCTGTGCACTTAATTTCCCCACTCACTTCCCTCTAAATGAGTCCTCTCATCTCCCTCACTCCTCCTTCCATCCCTCCTCCTTACCATCCCTCCTCCTTATTCCTCCACTCTCATCACTCACTATACTCTCTCTCCCTCACTCCATCCCCTTTCCCTATCTCTTCCCCCTTGTTCAAATTCTATTTTTCCAGACTCTCTTCATCTTCCCTTCTCTCCCATCCCCCTCCATCGCACAACCCATCACTTCCTGCTCCCCTCTCTCACCCTCCCTCTCTCTCTCTGACGGTGTTATTTGATCTCTTCCCCCAGCTCCAGCCTCTCTGACTCTGGATCCGAACACAGCGCATCCCCAGCTCATCCTGTCTGAGGACCGGACCAGTGTGAGACTCGGAGACACAGAGCAGCCGCTCCCTGACTCCCCGGAGAGATTTGTTTCCTGTCACTGTGTCCTGGGATCAGAGGGATCCACATCAGGGAGACATTACTGGGAAGTGGAGGTGGGGGAAAAGACGGAGTGGGGTCTGGGAGTGGCCCGAGAGTCTGTGGAGAGGAAACGGGAGATCACCCCGAGCCCGGAGACCGGATTCTGGATTGTGTGGCTGGGACCCGGATGTGGTTATTTAGCCCCCACCTCCCCCTCACTGACCCCCCTCTCCCCGAGTGTGAATCCCCGGAAGATCGGGGTTTTCCTGGACCATGAGGGTGGACAGGTGTCATTTTACAATGTGGACACCATGTCCCATCTCCACACTTTCACCCACACTTTCACTGAGAGGATCTTTCCCATCTTCAATCCGGGATGGAATGACGGCGGGAAAAACTCCGCCCCGCTGACCATCTGCGGGATTAAAGGGCACTGACAGATCCATCCCATAATTTCACCCCGTCCCCGCCTCCTGCCAGGTGTAAACTGATGGGGATCGGTGTCAGTCCGGGGGAAAGAAGGAGGGGGAGAGAGAAACAAATAGAAGCTCAATTTTCGAGAGGGACTGACTGGGTAGAGTGAGCTGTGAGCTGCAGGAACCCGGGGACCTTCCTGCCTGAAATGTTGCTCCACAGGCGGGAGGTGGCGCTACATGACGGTGTTGGAGATGAATCAGTCAGTGGGTCTCAGACTGGGCTCAGGGGAGTCTTTCCAGGAGGGACACCAAATCATTTCCCTGCAGGGTCAGTGGAGTGTTTCCGGGGGGAAATTTAAATCATTTCTCTGCAGAGTCAGTGGGGTCTTTGCAGGGGGACTGGGCTCAATCAAAATAAACATTTCAGACTGATCTTCTTTAGAATTCCACCATGTGTCAGGAATGTACATGATTTAGTAAAATAGCGAGACTAGTCTTGTTTTGTTCAGGTTTGTAACTATTGTCCAGAATTTTGCTGCTCTTTCATAAAGTTGGAAAATTTGAAAACCTCAGATTTGAAAGGGATGGGTGAACCCATCATTTATGCCATATTCAGATAATATTTAACCATGTTTGAAATGTTCAGTTCGGACAAACTGAAATGTAGTTGGAATTACAGTTATTACTTGTCCCTGAATTATTATCTATCATCATTATCTGCACTGAAATAATCCTTACGTCAGCCCAATGAAAATATCTGTTTGATAAAAATCATTAATTACTCTTGCACTTTGTGCGCGGAACCAATTCAGATTTTGACAATGTTTATGTTTATGTAATTATAATTTATGTTGGAGGGCACTATCAAATTTGAAAATAGTTTCTTCAATCAAATCAACATGTTTGATTCACTAGAGTGTAAGTAAGGCTTTTTAAAAAATATACTTCATCAATAAATCCAAGAGAGTAAACCTGTTAAGATTGTATTTGTCAATTTCTCCAGAATATGTATCCTTATACCTTGTATTCCAACTTCGTCTGGATTATTTTAAAATTCACTATTTCAAGTCAATGGAGTGTTAGCTACCTGGAAATTATCCTACTTTTACTCTGGACTTTCAGTCATTGCTACCTTATTTCGGGTCTTAGAGTCAGAGATTGATAGAGTCCGACACCATAGAGAGAGGCCCTTCGGTCCAAACTGGTCCATGCCAACCCCAAATGGTCTATCCATGCTAACCTCATTTCCCTGCACTTGGCCCATATCCTTCTAAACCTTTCCTATTTCTCCAAATTTCTTTGAAATGCTGTTAATGCACCTGTCACAACCACTTCGCTGTCAGCTTATTCTGTATGCAATCCACCCTCTCTGTAAAATCCTTGCCCCTTTTTATTCTTTTCCCGCTATCTGGAAACTGATGTCCTCTCTTCCTTGATTCTGCAACCCTGGGTAAAAGTCTGAGTACATTCGCCCTATCCATGCCTCTCATGAACTTATTCACTTCAGTAAGATTCCCTCCTCACTCCGTCTACTTCGGTCTAAAGAAAAAGAGTCGACATGTGTCCAACCTTTCTCTATAACTCAGACCATTGAGTCCAGGCAACATCCTTGTAAAAGGCTTCTGCATTCTTGCTAGTTTCATAACATCCTTCCTACAGCAAGGAGACCAAAACTGTACGCAAAACTCCAAGTGAAGGGACAAGGTAGGACTAATAAATTAAACTGCATTTATTTCAATGCAAGGGGACTAACAGGGAAGGAAGATGAACTCAGGGCATTGTTAGGAACATGGGACTGGGATATTTTAGTAATTACGGAAACATGGCTCAGGGATGGGCACGACTGGCAGCTGAATGTTCCAGGATACAAATGCGACAGGAAGGATAGAAAGGGAGGCAAGAGAGAAGGGGGAGTGGCAAAATAAGGTATAGCATTACAGCTGTGCTAAGGGAGGATATTCCTGGAAATACATCCAGGGAAGTTATTTGAGTTGAACTGAGAAATAAGAAATGGATGATCACCTTATTGGGATTGTATTATAGACCTCCCCACCCCAAGAGTCAGAGGGAAATTGAGAAACAAACTTGTAAGGAGCTCTCAGCGCTGTGTAAGAATAATAGGGTAGTAATGGTAGGGGATTTTAACTTTCCAAACATCGACTGGGATTGCCATAGTGTAAAAGGTTTAGGTGGAGAGGAATTTCTTAAGTGTGTACAAGACAATTTTCTGATTCAGAATGTGGATGTACCGACTGGAAAAGGTGCAAAACTTGACCTATTCTTGGGAAATAAGACAAGGCAGGTGACTGAGGTGTCAGTGGAGGAGCACTTTGGGCCAGCGACTATAATTCTTTTCGTTTCAAAATAGTGATGGAAAAGGATAGACCAGATCTAAAAGTTGAAGTTCTAAATTGGAGAAAGGCCAATTTTGATGGTATTAGGCAAGAACTTTCGAAAGCTGATTGGAGGCAGATGTTCGCAGGTAAAAGGACAGCTGGAAAATGGGAAGCCTTCAGAAATGAGATAACAAGAATCCAGAGAAAGCATATTCCTGTAAGGGTGAAATGGAAGGCTGATAGGTATAGGGAATGCTGGATTGACTAAAGAAATTGAGGGTTTGGTTATGAAAAAGAAGGAAGCATATGTCAGGTTAGATTGAGTGAATTCTTAGAAGAGTACAAAGAAAGTAGGAGTATACTTAAGAGGGAAATCAGGAAGGCAAAACGGGGACATGAGATAGCTATGGCAAATAGTAATAATGAGAATCCAAAAGGGTTTGACAAATATATTACGGTCAAAAGGTTAACTAGGGAGAGAATAGGGCCCCTCAAAGATCAGCAAGGCAGCCTTTGCGTGGAGCTACATAAAATGGCGGAGATACTAAATGAATATTTTGCATCAGTATTGCATCATTCCAGATTCGCCATGATGTGGAATTCCTGCACAGACCCAACAGTTGGCAAGTCTCTCTTGTTTGGCATAATTTTGGCATAGTGTAATAAAGTGAATTTTCCCGTTTCCTTGAACTGTTAGTACTACTAACATTATAATACTATACCAGTACCCATTCATCTTTGAACCCTGCCTATCGCCCTCTCTTAATCTTTTTAGGCGCCAGGGAGAGGTGAGTCGACACAACCCTTACAATCAATACAATATATATCATCAAACATTAAAAGAGACTTTTATCTTAGTTAATTCCCTCTTTCTCAGCTTAATTTTCAGAGGGTTGTCTGTACGATGAGCGTGCCACTCCGCCAATGGGGCATTCACAGGACCTTTCACGCGAGTGTGATGACTCCACCCTTTCTCAGCAGTCCGGATAGCTGTCTCAGTAGTCAGGAGGGTTAGGATTGGTCCCTCCCAGCTTGGGTGGAGTTTGGTATCTTTCCAGGTCTTGATGAGGACCCAATCGAACTCAAGTGGAGGTATCTGGATCAACAGGCCCTTCTTCCTAAAGCCAGACAAAGACTAGCTGAGCGCCACAATGTAGTTCTTTAAAAACTTATCATTGAACTCTACAGTTGGTAACTCCGCTCTTTCACCCAAGAAGGGTAATCCAAACATCATCTTATAAGGATAGAGGCCTATATCATGTCTAGGAACAGTCCTAATGCATCGCAATGCGATAGGTAAACATTTTGTCCATGGTAATCAAGTCGCTAGGACTAGCTTAGATAATTGCTTCTTTAAGATTTGATTCATTCGTTCCACCTGCCCAGAGGGGGGTGGGTGCCAAGGGGTGTGGAATTCCCGAGAGATCTCTAATCCTGCCATTAATCCTTGTAAGATCTTTGGAAGTAAAATGGCTACCTTGATCTGAATCTATAC
>NW_025211418.1:22187-23038 GCF_004010195.1 Chiloscyllium plagiosum
TCAACCATCTTCCTGCCTTTTGGTTTAACACAGTTCTGACTTAATGTGGGGGGGGGGGCGGGGGGAGTACTAACTACTATAAGGCTGCTCCATCTGCTGTCTTTGCAGCCTCTAAATCTTTTAGTCCCTTTCCCCCCTTTGTAGTAAACAACGGGGCTCTCTGAAGATCAGAAATTGCAGGTATTAGGGAGTATATCACTGCTCCTTGTGGATTCAGGGTCATTTCTTTAACTACCTCTTTGACCAGTCTATTTCCCCTTACTCCAGGTCATTCACCTTCTGATGTCCATTTATATGAACTACTATTATTTCTCTCGGGCATAACAGAGATTCCAGCACTTGTTTTATCAATTCCTCAGGAGCTAGTTCTTTTCCTCTGCTATTTATCAGTCCTCTTTCTTGCCAACCGAGCTCTCACATGCAACGGTACGTTTCTTAAGTTCATTCACACTTTAGTCTGATATTCAGTAATATCAAGGCAGTCATGTTCTGGATTGCCAGGGGCCACCCCCTTCTCTCCGCCACAGAAATGCAGCTGGTTTCAAACAACTCTCTGTGACTAACACAAGGTCATCCTGTTCTATTAAGATTGTCTCATATTTCAAGATCCTAGAGTTTGTGAGCTATTGTCCTGCATCCTGATTTAAGAAATCTTTGCCTTTTACTCCAAAAACCTTGAGATCTTTGTTAGTTAATTTAACACCTTTAGGTCTAAAGCTTCGGGATGATCGTGCTGCTCCCATATCCTCCATAAATCGCTTTTATGTAAGGATAAAAGTGATTAGTTAGAAACTAATAGTAAGGTAGTCATGACCTGTAAAAAAAGCAGGAGTTAACATTTTATTTCATAA
>NW_025211419.1:0-3316 GCF_004010195.1 Chiloscyllium plagiosum
ATGTTGATAGTGGGGGGGGATTCAGTGATGGTAACGCCATTGAGCATCAAGGGGCGATGGTAAGCTTCTACCTTGTTGGTGATGGCCATTGCCTGGCACTTGTGAATATGACATTGACAATCCGACATGGTGGCATAGTGCCAGGCATCGTCTGCTCTGCTCAATTCTTTTTCCTTTGTGTGCGTTGTGTGTTTTATTAACCTTTAAAACTTACTCAGATGGGAGTGGAGGAGGTGAATCCTGAACTAGAGGCCCTCGTGGGGTGGAAGGATTGTAAATTGAGCAATTTTTTTAAAAAAAGTTTCCTTTTTATTCCTATGCTGGACTTCCAACTTTTGTTTCCCTCTGTTTCAGACCCCATACTTATGTATCTGTCCTGAGATATCTTGTACCTAACAGGGCCCTGCAAAGTGGTCACATTGCAAATTTGAGGGGACTATGAGGCTAGATTCAATGAAAATAGAGAATCCCTCTGCGCTACACCTTAGGAAAGCTCTCCAATGTCACATTCGACACGTCAACCCACAGTTCCACGGTTGTGTTGATGGTGCTGGACGTACATGCTCTAGCCACTGGAAGCCTAATGCTGGTTTTCGAGTAGATGTTGACCCTGTGAGAAGGTAACTTCAACAATGGGTGAATGGGTGTCATCTGTTAATAAGGTCTCCTGAGGTGTAACAGGATGAGAGAAGAGGCGATGGGTACATTAATTGGGCTCAGGTTCACAGCTCCTTGAAAGCGCAGTCACTGCTAGACAGTCCGAGCACTGAGGAGTGGAATTGGGACATGGTGTTGCAGCTGTACAAAGATGTTGGTGAGACCCCCATGTCAAACACTGCGTACAGTTCTGCTCACCCTAATGTGGAAAGAATATTATTCAACTAGAAAGGGTGCGGAGAAGATGGACTAGGATCGGAACTGGACTGGAAGGTTTGAATTATAAGGAGAGGCTGTGGCTGTTTTGCTTGGAGCGTCGGAGACTGAGGGGGTGACTTTATAGGGGTTTATAAAATCATGCGGGGCACGGATAGGGTAAATAGACAAGGTCTTTTCCCCTGGGGTAGGGGAGTCCAGAACTAGAGGGCATAGGTTTAAGGTGAGAGGGGAAACATTTTTTCACATAGAGGATGGTGAGTGTCTGGAATAGGCTTTTCCCCAGGGTAGGGAAGTCGAGAGGGCATAGTTTAAGGTGAGAGATACTAAGGGGGGCAGTGGGGGGCATTATGTTTTGAGACAGTGGGTGGGAAGTGTCTGGAATGGTAGTGGTGGAGGTAAGTACAAGTTTGTCGCTTAAGAAACATTCGGACAGGGAGATGGACCAAAGTTTGCCGATGATATGAAAGCTGGTGGAGCGCCGGGTGGTGTGGAAGGCTGTTGTAGGTTGCAATGGGACATTGACAGGACTCAGAACTGGGCTGAGAAGTGGTAGATGGAGTTCAACTTGGAAAGGTGAGAAGTGGATGGTTGAATTTGAATGCAGGGTTAAAGGCAGGATTCTTGGCAGTGTGGAGGAACAGAGGGATCTTGGGGTCCATGTCCATAGATCCCTCAAAGTTGCCGCCCAAGCTGACAGGATTGTGAAGAAGGTGTATGGCGTGTTGGCTTACATTAGCAGGACGTTGAGTTTAAGAGTCACAGAGATGTACAGCATGGAAACAGACCCTTCGGTCCAACCCGTCCATGCCGACCAGATGTCCCGACCCAATCTAGTCCCACCTACCAACACCCGGCCCATATCCCTCCAAACCCTTCCTATTCATATACCCATCCAAATGCCTTTCAAATGTTGCAAGTGTACCAGCCTCCACCACATCCTCTGGCAGCTCATTCCATACACGCACCATCCTCTGTATGAAAAAGTTGCCCCTTAGGTCTCTTTTATATCTTTCCCCTCTCACCCTAAACCTATGCCCTCTAGTTCTGGACTCCCCCACCCCAGGGAAAAGACTTTGTCTATTTACCCTGTTCATGCCCCTCATAATTTTGTAAGCCTCTATAAGGTCACCCCTCAGCCTCCGACGCTCCAGGGAAAACAGCCCCAGCCTGTTCAGTTTCTCCCTGTAGTTCAAATCCTCCAACCCTGGCAACATCCTTGTAAATCTTTTCTGAAACCTTTCAAGTTTCACAACATCTTTCCGAAAGGTCTCTTTGTTCAGCAACACTTCCTGGACCTTACCATTAAGTGTACAAGTCCTGCTAAGATTTGCTTTCCCAAAATGCAGCACCTCACATTTATCTGAATTAAACTCCATCTGCCACTTCTCAGCCCATTGGCCCATCTGGTCCAGATCCTGTTGTAATCTGAGGTATTCCCTCTTCGCTGTCCACGACACCTCCAATTTTGGTGTCACCTGCAAACTTACTAACTGTACCTTTTATGCTCACATCCAAATCATTTCTGTAAATGACAAAAAGTAGAGGGCCCAGCACTGATCCTTGTGACACTCCACTGGTCACAGGCCTCCAGTCTGAAAAACAACCCTCCACCACCACCCTCTGTCTTCTACCTTTGAGCCAGTTCTGTACCAAATGGCTAGTTCTCCCTGTGTTCTGTGAGATCTAACCTTGCTAACCAGTCTCCCATGGGGAACCTTGTCGAACGCCTCTACAGAACCCTGGTTAAACCACACTTAGAATACTGTGTTCACTTCTGGTCGCCTCATTGTGGAAAGGATGTGGAAGCTTTAGAGAGGGTGCAGAGGAGATTTCCCAGGATGCTGCCTGGACTGGAGGGGCATGTCTTATGAAGAGAGGTTGAGGGAGCTTGGACTTTTCTCATTGGAGCAAAGAAGGATGAGAGGTGACTTTGATAGAGGTGTACAAGATGTTGAGAGGCATCGATTGAGTAGATAGCCAGAGGCTTTTCCCCAGGGTGGAAATGGCTATCACGAGAGGACATAATTTTCAGGTGACTGGAGGAAGATTTCGGGGAGATGTCAAAGGTAGGTTCTTTACACAGAGTGAGGTGGGTGTGTGGAATGCACTGCCAGCACTGGTAGTAGAGTTAGAGACAGTAAGGACATTTAAGCGACTCTTGGATAGGCACATGGATGATAGTACAATGAAGGGTATGGAGGTTAGTCTGATCTTCAAGTAGGATAAAGGGTTGGCACAACATCGAGGGCTGAAGGGCCTGCACTGTTTTCAGATCTATAAATGCAGGCAAATAGGACTAGATTGATAGTGGTAACTAGAAGATTAGTGGAGTTGTGGATAGTGAGGAGGGCTGTTGTCAGCTGCAAAGGGACTTAGATATGATGCAGAGCTGGGCTGAGGAATGGCAGATGGAGTTCAACCCTGCCAAGTGTGAGGTTGT
>NW_025211419.1:3461-7712 GCF_004010195.1 Chiloscyllium plagiosum
TGATTTGATAGAGGTTTATAAGATGATCAGAGGAATAGATAGAGTAGACAGTCAGAGACTTTTTCCCCTGGTACAACAGAGTGTTACAAGGGGACATAAATTTAACGTGAAGGGTGGAAGGTATCGGGGAGATGTTAGGGGTGGGTTCTTTACCCAGAGAGTGGTGTGGGCATGGAATGCGCTGCCTGTGGGAGTGGCAGAGTCAGAATCTTTGGTGACCTTTAAGCGGCAATTGGATAGGTACATGGATAGGTGCTTAAGCTAGGACAAATGTTCGGCACAACATCGTGGGCCGAAGGGCCTGTTCTGTGCTGTGTTGTTCTCTGTTCTATGACAGCATGAGGAAGGTTGGGCCGAAGGGTCTGTTTCCGTGCTGGAGATCTCTATTGCCCGATGCAAATATGCAGAGCGGGTACTCAATGAGCTGGGCGTGTTGTTACCTGAAATAAGGCTCTCGTTAGAAGTGTAGGCCAAGACACTCCAACATTGGCCTTCCAGAGAGCAACAGTGGGAGTAAACTGCAGGCAATGGACCCCTTGCCTTCGCCCTACAACCCCCCATCTGCAACAAGAGCGGAAGTCGGAGGTGTTGGATTTTGCACAATGGTGGTGGGTGCGGTGGTAGTGCCCCTACCTCAGAGCCAGGAGGTCCACATTCAAGTCCGCACCGACTTCGGAAACGGGGAATAACATCGGTTGATTTAAATCGGTTGACAGAGGTTAAAACTGATGCTCAGCTGAATTGTCCAATTTGTTGGGGGTGGGGGGAAGTGTTTAATTACTCCCCCCTCCGGTCCTGTCAATTTGTGCCAGCTCAGCGCAATCGAGCGAGGGAGGGGGCTGCGTTGTCCTGGGACGGCGTCCGGCTTCTCGAGTGTTGTCGGTGCTGCAAACGGGGACTCAGAAAACACCACCGCCAAAAGGGACCCCCCCCCCCCGGTGAAAGTGTGAGGAGAACCCTATATACCCGACCCATGGAGTTTGAGTTGGATGGCCGCTGCCAGTCCGACTACGATGTGCTCAATGGCCTCCCGTGCTGGATTTGTCCACAGAAAGCGAGGGACTGCAGGTGCTGGAGATCAGAGTCGAGAGCAGGGGCGCTGGGAAATCCTGCAGGGAGTCACCCACCTCCTGCCCCTTCAAAGCCTGTCCCACCGCCAACGACAAGTCAGGAGAAAACTCCCCACTCGCCCTAGACAGAGGGGCTGGCCTGCGAGGACAGACTGAATAGACTGGGATTAGACTCATTGGAATTCAGAAGTTTGAGGGGGGGGGGCATCTTATAGAAACATATAAAATTATGAAGGGAATCGATCAGATAGAAGTGGAGAGGATGTTTCCACTGGTAAGTGAAACTAGGACAAGAGGGCGTAGCCTCAAATTTAGGGGGAAGCAGATATCGGACGGAATTGAGAATTTCTTCAGAGGGTTACGAATCCGTGGAATTCTCGGCTCAGTTCCTATGTTTTTTCAAGGTAAGAGAGATTTTTGTTTTGGAACAGTAAAGGAATGAAGGGGCCGGGATGAGAGCGTGGATAAGTGCAGCTCCGACAACATTCGACGGCGTCCTGGGCAAACACAGCCCCCCATCCCCTTCCCCACACCCACAAACACCCCCCTCCCTCCAGTCACAGGAGGGTGTACCGTCTACGAGACCCACTGCAGCCAGGCCCCTTAGCACCTTCCCCAAACCCCGTCACCTCTACCCCCCCTCCCGGGGAGGGGGAAATACATACAGCTCCTCTGCAAGTCCCCCTGAGCTACATTTTGCCATGGCATTGAATCCATGTCATTAAAACAGTGTCACTGGAATATCCTAACCGCACCTCGCGTGTCCCCACACCACCCAGAACGCGGCTGTTCAACTGTACATTCCATCACCCTCCTGACCTGTGTGTTGTTGATGGTGGATAGGTTTTGGGGGGGGGGGGGGGGGGTCTCTCTCATTGCCACAATATTTACCCAGAATCATAGCACAGAAACAGATCCTTCGGCCCAACTCAGCCAGGCCGACCGGATATCCTAAATTAATCTTTTACCCATTTGCCAGCACTTGGCCCATATCCCTCCAATCCCTTCCTACTCGTGTCCTTCCTGCCTTTTCTCGTGTACAGGATGGACCTGGGCAACTTTCCACATCGCTGAGCTGGTGCCAGTGATGGAACTGTTCCTGAACAGCTTCACTATGGGGACCAGCAAGTTCTGGAGCACAAGTCTTCAGTACTGTTGCCGCGATGTTGTCAGGGCCCATCGCCTTTGCAGTACCCAGTGTCTCCAGCTGTTTCACATGGAGTGAGTCCGATTGGCTGAGGCCCGGGGTATCTGTGATGTTGGGGATCGTCGGAGGAGCTGAAGAATGTGTTGCTGGAAAAGCCCAGCAGGTCAGGCAGCATCCAGGGAACGGGAGAATCGACGTTTCGGGCATAAGCCTGAAGAAGGGCTTATGCCCGAAACGTCGATGCTGCCTGACCTGCTGCGCTTTTCCAGCGACACATTTTTCAGCTCTGATCTGCAGCATCTGCAGCCCTCACTTTCCCCGATCATTGGAGGAGGCTGAGATGGGTCATCAACTCAGCACCTCGGGCTGGAGGTTGCTGCAAAAGCTTCAGCCTTATCTTTTGCCCCAATGTGCTGGGCTCTCCCATCTTTGAGGATGGGGATATTTGTGAAGCCTCCTCCTCCTCCAGTGAGTTGTTTAATGGTCCACCACCATTCCCCACTGGATGGGGCAGGACTGCAGAGCCTAGATCTGATCCATTGGCCTTGGGATCGCTTAGCTCTGTCTAGCACTTGCCGTTGGACATGCAAGCCACCCTGTTTTGGTGGCTTCACCAGGTTGACACCTCATCTTGAGGTGCGCCTGGTGCCCTCCTGCACTCCCCATTGCACCAGGGTTGATCCCCTGGCTTGCTGGGAATGGTTGACTGGGGGATGTGCCGAGCCATGAGGTTACAGATTGTGCTGGAGTAAAATTCTGCTGCTGTTGGCGGCCCACAGCGCCTCATGGATGCCCAGTCTTGAGCTGCTAGATCAGTTTGCCGTCTGTCCTACTTAGCACGGTGATAGTGCCACACTGCACGATGGAGGGTATTTCTCAATGTGAAGGCAGAACTTTGTCTCCACAAGGACAGCGCGGTCGATACTGTCACGGACTGATACATCTGCGGCTGGCAGATTGGTAAGGATTAGATCAAATATGTTTTTCCCTCCTTTGTTGGTCCCCTCCCTACCTGCCACAGACCCAGCCTAGCACCTACGTCCTTTAGGACCCGACCAGCCTCGGGTCAGTAGTCCTGCTGCCCAGCCAGTCTCGGTGGTGGACATTGAAATCCCCCCCCCCCCCCCCCCCCAACCTGGAGTACATTGTGCCCCCTTGTGCCCCGTTCAGCAGGGAGGAGTGTCGATTTATCAGCCGAGGGAGGACGATGCGTGGCAATCAGCGGGAGGTTTCCTTGCCCAAGTTTAACCGCGTGGGGGTCCAGAGTCAATGTTGCGGACTCCCTCCTGACTGTACCACCATCTCTGCTGGGCCGGTCCTGCCGGTGGGACAGGACACACCCAGGGATGGTGACGGTACGGTCTGGGAGATGGTCCGTCAGGTCCTGATCCTGTGAGGGAGCAGCTCTCCCGAACGAGAGGGTTGGATGGTTGAAGGGTTGCGTTTACGTTTCCAGCCCTGAATTCATTATCCGGCTAGTCCATCTGTTCCTTTCCCCTCCCTCCCACCCCAGAGTTTGTAGCCAGTTCAATACCTTCCCTAAAGATGGCTGACAATGATGGACCTGGCCGCCAGCTTTTTAATTCCACATTTTATTCAATTTGAATTTGTACCCGTGTTCCCAGAAAATATCAGCCTGAGGCCTCTTTGGATAACTTGACCAAAGACCTCACAAGCAAGGCCACACTCCTCAGGCCTAATCCTTCCTCGAGTACAGAGTCCAAACTTGCAAACAGTGCTCCAGATGTGGTCTCACCAAGGCCCTGCAAAATATGCCAACTTCCAAACTCGTCCTATCGCAGTGAGTGCCAACACTACATGTGCCCATCTAAACTGGTGTCACAGCACCCATCACCCTCTCCCAGTCTTGTTCCACTGGTAGGACAGACCCTTATGTAGACACACACTCTCACAACACATTCTCACTCACTCACACACACTTTCACACACACATCATATACACACACCACACACTCTCTCAACACACACACTCACAACACATATTCACTCTCACACCACATTCTCACTCTCACA
>NW_025211419.1:8678-11281 GCF_004010195.1 Chiloscyllium plagiosum
ACATCACATACACACAAGCACTCATACACACCACACACATACACATTTACTCACACATTACATACACACAATACGCATGCACTCACACACTCATCACATAACTCATTCACACAAACATGCACTTTCACACATAATACACACAACATACACTCTCCCACCACCCCCTGCTTCTCTCCCACTCTTTCACACACGACTCACTGTGTTCCTCAACATTCCTCACCAGCACCCCCTCCTGACTGATCGACGCACTGCAGTGACTCAGCAAGGCTCCACAGACAGCACCTCCCACCCCCAGGAAGGATACGGATACGTGGGAATTCTGACCTGCCTCCGAGCCACCCACAAACATACACATGCACACACCTCACGATGCCAGGGACCCGGGTTCGATTCCCCCCTTGGGGTGACTGTCTGTGTGGAGTTTGCACATTCTCCCCGTGTCTGCGTGGGTTTCCTCCAGGGGCTCCAGTTTCCTCCCACAGTCCAAAGATGTGCAGGTCAGGGTGGATTGGCCATGCTAAATTGTCCCGTAGTGCCCAGGGATGTGCAGGTTAGGGTGGATTGGCCTGAGGGAAATACAGGGTTACAGAGTAGGGCTGTTGGGTCTGGGTGGGATGCTCTTCAGAGGGTCAATGGGCCGAATGGCCTGCTTCCACATTGTCGGGTATTCTGTCATTCGTTACCATCCCGACCTCGGAAATATATCGGCCGTTCCTTCAGGGTCGATGTCCTCTGGGAGGGTTCGAGAATCTTTGGTAGTCCCTTTGAGCGTTCTTGCTGAGTCAGAGGTAGATAGATTGTTGATAAGCATGGAGGTACAAAGCAGTCAGCTCACCCTTCTCAAGGCGGGATTAGCTAACGTGGACGCAGGCATGGGATGCTCATCACGAGGGAAAGGGAGGTCGCCTCCTGAATCTGGGCACTAACGAGGGGTTGACATACCCAGGTCTGTCTGCACTCTCCCCTCCAACATAATCCACTGATCTTCAATTCCTGGAGATCAGATCAGCTTCCAAAGCAGTGGAACAAACGAGAGTCTGATTTACCTATCCTCTCCCTCCGTAACTCGCTCCGATTACTTCCAGATTCCAAAAAGCAAATACACAGAGGTGCCCGATAAAACACTCGGATTATGAACTTTTAAAAAAAACAAGTGTGTGCGTGTGAGAGTGTGTGTGTGTGTGAGAGAGAGTGTGTGTGTGCGTGTGTGTGTCTGAGAGAGCATGTGAGAGTGTGTGTGTGTGTGAGAGAGAGTGTATGTGCAAGTGTGTAAGAGAGAGTGGGTGTGTGTGCGAGTGTGTGTTTGTGAGAGCGTGTGTGTGTCTGAGAGAGCATGTGAGAGTGTGTGTGTGTGAGAGAGTGTGTGCGTGCGTGTGTGTGAGCGTGCGTCTGAGTGAGCGTGTGTTTGTGTGTGTGTGAGTGAAAGTGTGTGTGAGACTGAATGAGAGAGTTTGTGTTCGTGTGTGTGAGTGAGACTGAGTCAGAGTGTGCATGAGATTTTGTGTGTGTGTGTGTGAGAGACAGTGCGAGTGTGGTGCTGGAAAAGCACAGCAGGTCAGGCTGCGAATCCTGATGAAAGGCTTATGCCCGAAATGTCAATTTTCCTGCTCCTCGGATGCTGCCTGACCTGCTGTGCTTTTCCAGCTCCACTCTCTGATCTCTAGCATCTGCAGTCCTCACTTTATCTAGTAAGAGTGTGTGTATGTGTGGGAGTGTGTGTGTGTGTGTGAGAGAGACAGTGAAAGTGTGTGTGTGTGAGTGAGAGTGCGAATTAGAGTGTGTGAGTGAGAGAGAGTGTGTGTGTGAGAAACAGAGAGTGAGAGTGTGTGTGACTGAGAGAGAGAGATAGCGTGTTTGTGCATGTGTACATTAAATCTCTGGATAGGGGTCCGTCTCCGCGGTGGGGAATATGGTATGGAGTACAGACTGGGGTTCGGAATACACAGTAATGTACATACAGATAGAGGGAAAAGGGGGAATAGGGGTGTGGGATAATTAGGGAACTAAAATACACCATTTACAAATCCCTTCGACAAACATAAAAACAAAATCAGCCAAGCCACTGGGGCTGGCTAAAGGCACATTGCTTCCAACACACATAACCCCGAGGGACAAAACGTTGTGCTTTTCCCCAACTGCTCAAGAAAGTGGGGGGGTGGGGGTTAAAGAGATGACGCTGTCGGGCTGGGGAATTACTCCGCCTCTCTCTCTCTCTCTCTCTCTCTGCCTCTCATTGAATGTATCCCGTTTCTCCCTCCTCCCTCTGGGGGAACAGAGGCACTGGGCGTCTGAAAGTTCAGGGACCGGTCTCGCACAGACATGCAATAAAAATGGATCCCAGCCTCGTTCAGACGCTGTCTGGCGCTCTCCCCCCAACCCTCCCCTGCCCCCCAACATTGACTCTCGACGGAGCCCGGTTCTGATTGTCCCGCCCATCTCTCGACAGGACTTCCGCCCTCCCAACGCACCCCCAAAACGCCCTCGCTGCCTCTCCCACTGCCGACGCTCGAGGAGGGGGGTGTACTGTTCCACAGGACGCGCCACAGTGAGGCTCCTCAGAGAGCGCACACCCTCCCCCAAACCCGTCAGCTCTATCCCCCCCC
>NW_025211419.1:15000-23046 GCF_004010195.1 Chiloscyllium plagiosum
AGGAGAGGGGGAGAGGGAGAGAGGGAGAGAGAGAGAGACAGACAGACAAAAAGAGAGACAGAGAGAGACTTAGACAGAGAGAGAGATACAATGACAGAGCGAGAGAGAGAGAGAGAGAGAGTCAGAGAGACACACACAGAAGAGAGAAAGAGAAGGAGAGGGGTAGAGAGAGAGAGAAAGAGAGAGTCAGTTAACGATTGGAGACTTAGTAAATCTGCATCCACCAGACTGACTTAGCTCGGTTCCTCTCCCAGGACAGGGATAAATACAGGGTTAGAGAGAGAGTGAGGAAAGCTCCCTCTACACAGTCCTCCATCAAACCCCCCAGGACAGGGATTACAGACAGAGGAAAGCTCCCTCTACACCATCCTCCATCAAACCCCCCCAGGACAGGGATTACAGACAGAGGAAAGCTCCCTCTACACCATCCTCCAACAAACCCCCCAGGACAGGGATTACAGACAGAGGAAAGCTCCCTCTACACCATCCTCCAACAAACCCCCCAGGGACAGGGATTACGACAGAGGAAAGCTCCCTCTACAGCATCTCCCGTCGAACTCTTCCAGGACAGGGGTTAGAGAGAGAAGAAAGCTCCCTCTACACCGTTACCTCGATCGTAGCCTCCCAGGATGGGGGTCAGAGAGAGTGGAAAGCTTCCTCTACACCGTTACCTCAATCGAACCCACCCAGGACAGGGGTCAGAGACAGAGGAAAGCTCCCTCTACATCACTCCCCCTATTGAAGCCTCCCAGGCCGCGGGTCAGAGATAGAGGAAAGCTCCCTCTACACCGTTTCCCCGTTGGACCCTCCCAGGATATGGGTCAGAGATAGAGGAAAGCTTCCTCTACATCACTCCCCCTATTGAAGTCTCCCAGGATGGGAGTCAGAGACAGAGGAAAGCTCCCTCTACACCGTTTCCTCATTGAACCCTCCTAGGATGGGGGTCAGAGACAGACGAAAGCTCTCTCTACACCGTTACCCCATTGAACCCTCCCAGGCCGTGGGGGTCAGCGACAGAGGAAAGCTCCCTCTACATCGTCACCTCGCTCGAAGTCTCCCAGGCCAGGGGTCAGAGACAGAGGAAAGCTCCCTCTACACCGTTACCCCATTGAACCCTCTCAGGCCGTGGGGGTCAGCGACAGAGGAAAGCTCCCTCTACATCGTCACCTTGCTCGAAGTCTCCCAGGCCAGGGGTCAGAGACAGAGGAAAGCTCCCTCTACACCGTTTCCTCATTGAACCCTCCCAGGATGGGGGTCAGAGACAGAGGAAAGCTCCCTCTACACCGTTACCCCATTACCCTCCCAGGCCGTGGGGGTCAGCGACAGAGGAAAGCTCCCTCTACATCGTCACCTCGCTCGAACCCTCCCAGGCCAGGGGTCAGAGACAGAGGAAAGCTCCCTCTACATCGTCACCTCGCTCGAACCCTCCCAGGCCGTGGGGTGGTCAGCGACAGAGGAAGGCTCCCTCTACACCGTTACCCCATTGAACCCTCCTAGGATGGGGGTCAGAGACAGACGAAAGCTCTCTCTACACCGTTACCCCATTGAACCCTCCCAGGCCGTGGGGGTCAGAGACAGAGGAAAGCTCCCTCTACATCATCACCTCGCTCGAAGTCTCCCAGGCCAGGGGTCAGAGACAGAGGAAAGCTCCCTCTACACCGTTACCCCGTTGAACCCTCCCAGGATGGGGGTCAGAGACAGAGGAAAGCTCCCTCTACACCGTTACCCCATTGAGGGTCAGAGACAGAGGAAAGCTCCCTCTACACCGTTACCCCATTGAACCCTCCCAGGCCTTGGGGGGTCAGAGACAGAGGAAGGCTCCCTCTACACCGGTTCCCCATTGAACCCTCCCAGGCCGTGGGGGGGTCAGCGACAGAGGAAAGCTCCCTCTACACCGTTACCCCATTGAACCCTCCCAGGCCTTGGGGGGTCAGAGACAGAGGAAGGCTCCCTCTACACCGGTTCCCCATTGAACCCTCCCAGGCCGTGGGGGGGTCAGCGACAGAGGAAAGCTCCCTCTACACCGTTACCCCATTGAACCCTCCCAGGCCGTGGGGGGGTCAGCACCCTCCCAGGCCGTGGGCAGAGGAAAGCTCCCTCTACACCGGTTCCCCATTGAACCCTCCCAGGCCGTGGGGGGTCAGCGACAGAGGAAAGCTCCCTCTACACCGTTTCCCTGTTGGACCCTCCCAGGATGTCGGTCAGAGATAGAGGAAAGCTTTCTCTATCACTCCCCCTATTGAAGCCTGCCCAGATGGGGGTCAGAGACAGATGAAAGCTTCCTCTACATCACTCCCCCTATTGAAGTCTCCCAGGATGGGGGTCAGAAACAGAGGAAAGCTTCCTCTACACCGTTTCCTCATTCAACCCTCCTAGGATGGGGGTCAGAGACAGAGGAAAGCTCCCTCTACACCGTTACCCCATTGAACCCTCCCAGGCCGTGGGGGATCAGAGACAGAGGAAAGCTCCCTCTACACCGTTACCCCATTGAACCCTCCCAGGCCGTGGGGGGGTCAGAGACAGAGGAAAGCTCCCTCTACACCATTACCCCATTGAACCCTCCCAGGCCGTGGGGGGGTCAGCGACAGAGGAAGGCTCCCTCTACACCGGTCCCCCTGATGGAAGGTCCCTCCCCGGGCCATGGGGGGGAGGGGTACACTCACCACTCCCTCGGGGTCCACCAGCAGCAGGTGTTTGGGCTGCCCACTCTGCAGGCCGGTCAGCACGTACTGCCCAGGGGTGGTGGTACTCTCTCGCACCAGGAAGTCACCGTTGGCCAGCAGCAGCTTCTCCGCCTCCTTGCGGTTCATTTTGCCGTGATACCAGATCTCGCGGCGGAGCTGCTCCTCCATACAGGCGCTGACGTGGCTCGGGGGGGCACTGGCTGGGGGCGAAGGGTGTGGGAAGCGCGCGACAGGGGAAACAGAGCGCGCGACAGGGGAAACAGAGCGCGCGACAGGGGAAACAGAGCGCGCGACAGGGGAAACAGAGCGCGCGACAGGGGAAACAGAGCGCGCGACAGGGGAAACAGAGCGCGCGACAGGGGAAACAGAGCGCGCGACAGGGGAAACAGAGCGCGCGACAGGGGAAACAGAGCGCGCGACAGGGGAAACAGAGCGCGCGACAGGGGAAACAGAGCGCGCGACAGGGGAAACAGAGCGCGCGACAGGGGAAACAGAGCGCGCGACAGGGGAAACAGAGCGCGCGACAGGGGAAACAGAGCGCGCGACAGGGGAAACAGAGCGCGCGACAGGGGAAACAGAGCGCGCGACAGGGGAAACAGAGCGCGCGACAGGGGAAACAGAGCGCGCGACAGGGGAAACAGAGCGCGCGACAGGGGAAACAGAGCGCGCGACAGGGGAAACAGAGCGCGCGACAGGGGAAACAGAGCGCGCGACAGGGGAAACAGAGCGCGCGACAGGGGAAACAGAGCGCGCGACAGGGGAAACAGAGCGCGCGACAGGGGAAACAGAGCGCGCGACAGGGGAAACAGAGCGCGCGACAGGGGAAACAGAGCGCGCGACAGGGGAAACAGAGCGCGCGACAGGGGAAACAGAGCGCGCGACAGGGGAAACAGAGCGCGCGACAGGGGAAACAGAGCGCGCGACAGGGGAAACAGAGCGCGCGACAGGGGAAACAGAGCGCGCGACAGGGGAAACAGAGCGCGCGACAGGGGAAACAGAGCGCGCGACAGGGGAAACAGAGCGCGCGACAGGGGAAACAGAGCGCGCGACAGGGGAAACAGAGCGCGCGACAGGGGAAACAGAGCGCGCGACAGGGGAAACAGAGCGCGCGACAGGGGAAACAGAGCGCGCGACAGGGGAAACAGAGCGCGCGACAGGGGAAACAGAGCGCGCGACAGGGGAAACAGAGCGCGCGACAGGGGAAACAGAGCGCGCGACAGGGGAAACAGAGCGCGCGACAGGGGAAACAGAGCGCGCGACAGGGGAAACAGAGCGCGCGACAGGGGAAACAGAGCGCGCGACAGGGGAAACAGAGCGCGCGACAGGGGAAACAGAGCGCGCGACAGGGGAAACAGAGCGCGCGACAGGGGAAACAGAGCGCGCGACAGGGGAAACAGAGCGCGCGACAGGGGAAACAGAGCGCGCGACAGGGGAAACAGAGCGCGCGACAGGGGAAACAGAGCGCGCGACAGGGGAAACAGAGCGCGCGACAGGGGAAACAGAGCGCGCGACAGGGGAAACAGAGCGCGCGACAGGGGAAACAGAGCGCGCGACAGGGGAAACAGAGCGCGCGACAGGGGAAACAGAGCGCGCGACAGGGGAAACAGAGCGCGCGACAGGGGAAACAGAGCGCGCGACAGGGGAAACAGAGCGCGCGACAGGGGAAACAGAGCGCGCGACAGGGGAAACAGAGCGCGCGACAGGGGAAACAGAGCGCGCGACAGGGGAAACAGAGCGCGCGACAGGGGAAACAGAGCGCGCGACAGGGGAAACAGAGCGCGCGACAGGGGAAACAGAGCGCGCGACAGGGGAAACAGAGCGCGCGACAGGGGAAACAGAGCGCGCGACAGGGGAAACAGAGCGCGCGACAGGGGAAACAGAGCGCGCGACAGGGGAAACAGAGCGCGCGACAGGGGAAACAGAGCGCGCGACAGGGGAAACAGAGCGCGCGACAGGGGAAACAGAGCGCGCGACAGGGGAAACAGAGCGCGCGACAGGGGAAACAGAGCGCGCGACAGGGGAAACAGAGCGCGCGACAGGGGAAACAGAGCGCGCGACAGGGGAAACAGAGCGCGCGACAGGGGAAACAGAGCGCGCGACAGGGGAAACAGAGCGCGCGACAGGGGAAACAGAGCGCGCGACAGGGGAAACAGAGCGCGCGACAGGGGAAACAGAGCGCGCGACAGGGGAAACAGAGCGCGCGACAGGGGAAACAGAGCGCGCGACAGGGGAAACAGAGCGCGCGACAGGGGAAACAGAGCGCGCGACAGGGGAAACAGAGCGCGCGACAGGGGAAACAGAGCGCGCGACAGGGGAAACAGAGCGCGCGACAGGGGAAACAGAGCGCGCGACAGGGGAAACAGAGCGCGCGACAGGGGAAACAGAGCGCGCGACAGGGGAAACAGATCGCGCGACAGGGGAAACAGATCGCGCGACAGGGGAAACAGAGCGCGCGACAGGGGAAACAGATCGCGCGACAGGGGAAACAGATCGCGCGACAGGGGAAACAGAGCGCGCGACAGGGGAAACAGATCGCGCGACAGGGGAAACAGATCGCGCGACAGGGGAAACAGAGCGCGCGACAGGGGAAACAGATCGCGCGACAGGGGAAACAGATCGCGCGACAGGGGAAACAGAGCGCGCGAAAGGGGAAACAGAGCGCGCGAAAGGGGAAACAGAGCGCGCGAAAGGGGAAACAGAGCGCGCGAAAGGGGAAACAGAGCGCGCGAAAGGGGAAACAGAGCGCGCGAAAGGGGAAACAGAGCGCGCGAAAGGGGAAACAGAGCGCGCGAAAGGGGAAACAGAGCGCGCGAAAGGGGAAACAGAGCGCGCGAAAGGGGAAACAGAGCGCGCGAAAGGGGAAACAGAGCGCGCGAAAGGGGAAACAGAGCGCGCGAAAGGGGAAACAGAGCGCGCGAAAGGGGAAACAGAGCGCGCGAAAGGGGAAACAGAGCGCGCGAAAGGGGAAACAGAGCGCGCGAAAGGGGAAACAGAGCGCGCGAAAGGGGAAACAGAGCGAGAGAGAGAGAAAGGGGAAAGAGAGAGAAAAAAGGGAGAGAGAGAGAAATACCACAGCAGGGATTGAGGGCTTTGGAAATACAAAGGGCTGGGTGCAATGGCTCACCACAGATCACCTGGGACTGGTCCTTGGGTGAAAAACTATACACTAGCATTCTGAAAGGAGTGAAGGTCCAGGTGGGCATGAAAGTTTTCAAGTGAGGGATGTGGGCAGGTGTGTCTGTGTATTGGTGGCTGACACGCAGACGGTGAGTGCAGCCTGGCATGATGCTTTTTCTCCATGGTGGGCACTTGCGGGCACCGGATATGTCCCCCCCGCGGCTGGGCAGAGTTAGGAGGATGCACACGACACAGCAACCACACACAGTGAGGCTCTGCCGATCAGTGAGTGAGAATGTGAGCGCCCTGGTTAGACACACATGCGGGGGGGGGGGGGGCACGGGAGGCAAGGCAGAAAAATACGGGTATTTACATGGAGGTCATGTCATTGAGAGCGTGGTCGAGCTCCTCGCTGATGGCCTTGTACTTGAGTTTCTGAGCGTACAGTTCGTCTGGGTGGAGAGAACGCAGCAGGAGGAGGAGGAAGAATACAGACCAGGGGAGGACAAGGTGATGAGCCGGTGCAGACAGATGGCGGGAAATGGACAAGAAAGCAGAGGTGAAATGTCAGAGCAGGAAGGCAAGATCAGAATACAGTCAGAGCAGCTCAGATCTGAACAGTGTGCGTGGTGTGAGAGGGGGTGGGTATTGTCCAACACTATGCAGACCCCAATTCTGATGGGTGTGTGTACACACCTTCCACAGCAGTCACTCACATCTGGGCAGATCACTGCTCTACAGTGGCTTATAACCATGTGGAAAGTCCCCAGGAGTAGGTCAGCCTCTTCACCCCCACCCCCAAAAAGCAGCGCTGACTGAAGTTCAGACCTGCAGATATGCTCCGTGTCCTCCAGCGGCTTAGTATCAGCTGCACACACAGCACCCGCTCGCCTCAACTATAACCCGATCCTTAACCGACTGAGCTCTGGGCTGGGAGATGCAAGGTGTCTGAGAGATCCCCATGGGAGCGGGTTCCCCCATTCTCCCGCCCCCCACTCCCCGTGGGAGCGAGTCCCCCATTCTCCCCTCACTCCCCGTGGGAGCGAGTCCCCCATTCTCCCCCCACTCCCCGTGGGAGCAAGTCCCCCCCCCCCCCCCCACTCCCCGTGGGAGCGAGTCCCCATTCACCCCACCTCCTCCTCCACTCACTCATGTCGAAGATGTCCCTCTGAGTGCTGCCGTTGGTCTGTCCGACCACTGGGGGCTTCGCTTTGTCCAGGTTCTGCACATTGACGTACGAGGGGTCATCGAACATCTCGGAGCGGCACCCTGACTTCCTGCTGGGGGGTAAACCTGGGTGACCGAACCTCTGCGGGGATGTACCTGTGGGGAGGTGGGGTAGGTAAGGGGGGGGGGGGGCGGGCGGGAGGGGTGTTGAGGGGGGTCAAATCGCATGGTCAGTCAGTGTCTGAACAGGCCAGGGTTGACCATTGTAGGAGTAGGCCTTGCGGAAGCCTGCTCCCCAAGACGGTGGGGTGGGGGGGGGAAAGTGTCGTTAATTCCTTCCCCCCTCCCCCTCAAGGCATCGCCCTCCGTAACGAGCCCTCCCCCACCCAGAACCGAGAGTTGCACCCGTTTCTGGTGGGGTATGGAGTCACGTGTAGGCCTGGCCTCCTGGACCCCCAACCCCGACGATGGGGGCTTTCACCACAATGGTTCCCCCATTCCAGAGGACTCCGGATCGGATCAGTCGGATTTCCTCTGGGGGGGGGGGTGTGCGGGGTGGGATTTGAACCCGTTACCTCACCACCCCCCCTCCGACAAACCCAAAAGCGTAGCTAACCCTTTGAGGATCCTGCCAGCCCACTGTCTCCCCCTAGCTGAGGAGGCAGGAGCAGTCGCCATGGGAACGGGTCTCCATTACGAGGCCTGACGCTCTGGTAATGATGGCGGGCGGTTTGGGGAGGGGGCGGGCACGGTTGAGAGGTTTTAGCAGACACCGCGGGGGGCGGGCGACCACACACCATGCCACACGGGGAGCAGCGCTGGTCCATGGAGGTGCGTCACCACAGCCTCCCCGAGGGGCGATCAGGGACAGGGCGAGGGCACCAAGTTGGCCTCGGTTGGGAACCGAGAGCCTTGGGCATGGGGAGGCACGGCGTCGTCTCCCGGAGATCCTGCGGAGGGCGTCCCGCGCCGTACCTTGCGCGGTGGTCAGCTGCTTCGGAGAGTCCGAAGATGACGACTGCGAGTCGTAGGCCTTCCCTGGCGTTTGTCCCACGGGCTGCACGGGAGAGAGAGAGAG
>NW_025211420.1:0-6005 GCF_004010195.1 Chiloscyllium plagiosum
AACAAACACAATATTTTAAAAAAGCAAAAACATTCTCAAATATAAAAAGGGAAGAGAGTAGCTAAAGTGATTGTTGGTCCCTTGGAGGGTGAGGCTGGGGAGTTAATCCTGGGGAAAACAGAAATAGCAGAGACACTAAGTTAATATTTTGCTTCACCTTCCACTGTGGAGGACACTAGTGCCATTTCAATAGTAATAGGTAATGCAGAGGTTATAGACAGGGAGGGACTTAGAACAATCACCATCACGAGGGAAACAGTAATGATCAAAATATTGGGATTGAAGCCAAACAAGTCCCCAGGGCTGAGTGGGGTCCTCCTCGGGTCTTAAAGGAAGTGGCAGCAGAGATCGTGGATCCACTGGGTATAATTTTCCAAAACTCTCTGGATGCAGGCAAAGTTTCAGTGGGTTGGAAAATGCTACTCGAGCACCTTTATTCATAACAGGAGGGAGGCAGAAAGTAGCTAACTATAGAGCAATTAGTTTAACATGTGCAGCTGAGTAATTGACTCCATTATAAAGGAAGTAATAACAGGACATTAGGAAAGTCGAAATACAATCTATTACAGTCAGCATGGTTTTATGAAGAATAAACTATGTTTGACTAATTTGCTGATGATCTTTGAAGATGTAACAAGCAAAGTGGAGAATGGGGATCCTGTCGGTGTCTGGGCTTCCAGAAGGCAATTTGATACAGTGCCATACAAAAGGTTAACATATAAGGTAAGATCACATGGGGTTAGGGGTAATTTATTCACTCACACAGAGGATTGGCAAACCAACAGAAAGCTGAGACTCCAGATAAATAGGTCTTTTTCTGGTTGGCAAGATGCCCAGGATTCAGTCCTCAGACTCCAACTGTGTACAATCTCTCCTAATGACTTTGATGTTGAGTTAAAAAGTACTCGATCCAAATTTTCAGATGGCACTAAAATAAGTAAGAAAGTAATTTGCAAGGAAGAAATAAGGAATTTATAATTGGATATGAGTAGTTTTGGTGAATGAGCCAAAGTTTGGCAAATGAGGTTTAATGTGAATAAGTGTGAAAATAACCAATTTGGTCAGAAGAATAGAAAGTCAACCTATTATCTAAATGGTGAGAAACTTTAGAGAGTTTCAGTGCAGAGGGATCTGGGTGTCCTTGTGCATGAATCTCAAGAAATTGATATGCGGTACAGCAGGTAATAAGGAAGGCAAATAGAATTTTGGCATTTATTGCTAAAGGTATAGAGTATCAAAGTAGGGAAAGTATTGCTGCAACTATACAAGATGGAGGGGACAGGGGCTCAGTGGGTAGCACTGCAGCTTCACAGACCCACGGTCCTAGGTTTGATTCCAGCCTCGGACGACCATCTGAGTGGAATTTGCACGTTCTCCCTGTGTCTGTGCTAGTTTCCTCTGGGTGCTTTGGTTTCCTCCCACAGTCCAAAGATGTGCAGGTTAGGTGCATTAGTCAGTGGAAATGTAGGATGTTAGGGTAAAGGGATAAGTCTAGTGGGATGTGGGTCGGTGTGGACTTGTTGGGCCAAGTAGCCTGTGTCTGTAGTGTAGGTGTTCTCTTCTCTAAGACATTAGTGAGACTGTACCTGGGGTATTGCATAAGTTTTGCCTCTCTTAATTGAGGAAGGATGTGGTTGGAGGTACTTCAGAGGAGATTAACCAGATTGATTCCAAAGATAATGAGAGATTGATCAATTTAGACTGACACACTATGGCGATCAGAAGAATGAGAGGAGATTTAATTGCGTTAGATAAGATAATGAAGAGAAGCTGCTATAGATATTTTGTCTTTGGGGCAATCTCAAACAAGAGCGTTTGGATAAGGGATAGCAGATTTAAATTAAAGATAATGATAAGTTACTCCTCTCAAAGTATCATGAATCTGTGAAGTCCACTATGGAAGGCTGGACACTGATTTAAGGAGGAGACAGACACATTTTTAATTGGTAATGGGGTGAAGGGTTATGGGGAGTGAGCAGGAAAGTGTAGTTGAGTCCGAGATGAGAGCAGCCATGATGGTATTAAATGGCGGAGCAGGCTCAAGGGGCTGCATTGTCTCCTCCTGCTCCGAGCTCTTATGTTCTTAGTGCCCTCTTGTGGCCATTTGTGGATGTACAGAAGCAAGCCAGAATGAATGGATTCAGTGGAGTATTTGAACTTCACATGTTTGTTTTGGTATAACAAAAGGATTAGTTTCACTCAACATAATCACTTTTCCACTTTCTCTTTCAAGGACGTACTCCTTGCAAATCATTTTGCATCACCTCAGTCACTCTCCTAATTAGTTTGAGAATGCAAAAAACAAACATAAACTTTCCCTTCATTTCTCATGATCAGTGTCTGTGCTTGGAGATGGTGGTCTATGTTTTAAACTGACCCTCAGTGTCAGGTCGAAGAGTTAATTCGAAGCCCGGTCTTGCTGCAGTGACCCTGGGGCTGCTGGGTTTACCACAGGCGGACTCTTCATTAGCCGCCGGCAAGCTCTTCATCCCCAAAATGGAGCTAATGGCTTCCTGATTCTCCCCAATGTACCAGGGGCTGATGGCTCTGACCCCACAGCAGTATCCCCGGGAGAGGGAAGGGGCAGACCTTGAGGGTATCTCAAATTGGAGCAACCCTCAGACAATTAAGACAGTATTAGACTTGAGGAGGTTAAGGAGGGGTGTATGCGCCATTGGACGGAGCAGAAACACCTCTGGGAGGGTTAAATGGAGACCTCCTGTTCGGACCAAGGTACCTCCAGCACTGATACCCTCCATCCCACCCTTCCCCACACAAAGTTACCACAAGGAAGTCATCTCCCTGAAGCTGGTGGTTGCTCACAACATGATCTGGATTTACTTCACAATCTGAAAAATGGCAGCTGGTCATGAGACCACAAGATATAGGAGCTGAATTAGGCCATTCAGCCCATCGAGTCTGTCCCACCATTGCATCATGGTCCTTACACTGGTCCACAACTGTTACCTTCATTGTACAAATTGCTGCCTGTATCCATGATGATGGTAGCTGGTCTGAAACCCAGTCATTGGGAAACTTCAATGGTGGCAGCACAGCAATAGGGCACTACCCCATTGCAGCACCTTCCTACTTTACCAGCCTCACAACCTCCACTCTCACTAATGTCGCGTGAGAGTGAAGTAAGGGGAGACAGTGGCTGATTCTGTGAACACCTGTCTTCAGAGATGATAGTGCCATCAAGAAATTGTCAAGAGTTTGGCTTCTATTCTGGCCAATCAGAAATGGGCTTTGTTTCCTTTTTATTTGATGTGGGGAGTTGAGTGTGTGGCGCCATCTAAAGGACAGTGAGATGCACTTGTTAGACACAAGGTTTCTGCCCGTCTTTCACTCAGGTTTGAGCAGGACATCAGGAGCTGTCCTACCCAATCATGTGACCATCCTTCACTGAGCATGGAATGACTGAGCCAGGAGCTGTCAGCTTCAGGAAGTAAATCATTCAAAGGTTTGTCTTCTGCCAGCCACCTTACAGACCCAGTGGGAGGAGCTCTGTGGAAATATTATCCCAGCCGCACCCTTTTCTGTTTCTCTCTGAGCTTGCTGTTCCTTTATCACCCTCACCATCAATTACTCCCTCCTGTAACTCTGTTACCAACTCATTTTATTCTCTCTCTTTTGAACTGTTTCCTCACAATTCATCTCTATCTCTTGACTCTGATTTCACTTCCGCTGTTTCCTGTAAGGTCTCAGAACCTTCCCACACATCGCCCTCTTTCTTCCATCTCTCCTCTCTTTTGCTCAAGTTCTGTCTTCCAGTTTGTACATTCCCAATCACCTGTCCCCGCGGCTCCCCATAAAATACTTTCATTTTGTTTTCCTCTTTTATTTTGTTGTCAAGGAGCACATTCCATCCCTTCAGTGGACGTTGGGTTAAATCTACAGCTCGGAGAAGATTGTACCGAATCAGCACTTCAGACCGAAACCTGCAGCTGTCAATGTTAGCGCCTACAGGAAGGACTGCAACAGGAAAACCATCAATTTGACTGAAAACCACAGGCCAACCATATACTTTCAAACAGGGATTTTTATTTGCGAACCAGATTTTTAACAGCTTTTGGTCAAAATTGCCTCCATTCTCTTTTATATGAGGTGTTTTACTTCTCTCAAGCTCTCGTGGTGACCAAGGTACATTTTGTTTGTGAGACTCTATCGGACAAAGATGGGGCAGGCTTGGGATGAGAGGGACGTAGCTCAAACATGGGGAGATATATGGGCTTGTGAAATACAGATTAAACCATTCACCTGCAGGAGAGGGACTTGTAACTTGGAACTTAAATGGGAGCTCTCTCTTGTTGTTAGAGTTAGTGCTGGGGAGGAAGTCTGTGCACTTTGATAAATCAGAACTCTCTGTAGAGAATGTTTGGCCATCATTACAACCTGACCTGTCTTCCGGGTTTATATGAAATTCGATAGCTCTCCCATGATAAGGAGAGGCTCCTGACTCTGACTGCCCCGAGCAGGCCCTGGACTGGGACTGGAGGCTGCCCCTGACTTACTGCACAGGAAACCCCTGAGAGAAAGCTCTCTGCCTTGACTTGCTTGGGGCCTGCTGACAACTCTGACAAGCTTCCTGGCTTTGTGTCTGTGCTCAATGGCAAGGTCAGACAGCAGTGTATGAGCCTGGCTGAGAGAGAAAATGAGCAGAAATGTGAGCCAAAGCAATGGGAGGAGAGATGCTTGAACATCCAGGTTGGCTCTGAGTGAGTAAGTGCTCTGAGAGTAAGTGGAGAGCCTGGAGATGCAGCCTGGTCCAGTCGATGAGCTGGGTGTGTGACCCTGAATGTACAGGATCCTTGCTGCAGCATTCCAATGAGAGTTGTCAGTGCACACCAAGGGGCAGCATTGAGTTGCAAAAGGGTCCTATAAGTGGGCTCGATATATGACATGGGGGTTTTTTGATGCTGGCACGTGTTGGATGCCAATGTCCGTGGAGATGGGGAGCATGTGACCGATACCCATGGACTGTGCCCTGAGATGTTCGTGTTCGGTCTCCAACATGAAGGTCTTTCAGACCAAGCGGTGAGCTGCATCCACGAGGTACTCGCTCTAGTTTCCTTTTTGCGTTTTCCCAGAAACTGAGCTTGTTTGTTGAGTTTGGTCAGATGTGAGGCTGAATATTAATGAGCTAGGTACTCGCTGCGGTTTCCTTGTTGCGTTTTCCCAGAAACTGAACTTTTTGTTGAGTTTGGTCAGATGTGAGGCTGAATATTAATGAGCTGAGTTGGGATGCTAACAAGGTGGTGTTTAACCGTCACTAATGCCCAGCAATTCCCATCTCCCTGCTGCCCAGTGAGCGTTTCCACACGCCACTTATCAAAAACATGAAAGGTGGAGCAAGAACATCTTGATGTTTAGACCGGCCTCGCTGCACTGGTCACCTGACTCTGTCACTTGACTTGCCATTGCCTCAGTCACAAAGACCCCGACAAAATTCCACCCGAAATTTATTCCCACAAAAACCTGATATCTACATGCATTGAAAAACATTCACTCCCTCATGGGCACACACACACAGACACATAGACACAGACAGACACACACAGACACAGTCACACTCACACACATACACACACACACACGCAGAAACAAATTCTCGAGAGGAACTATGCATTCATGTTATTAACAGAAATATAAATGCAAATCATGGGTACAATTTAGCTGTTTATGATGTACTTGTGGTAAATTGATAGACTTCTCTCTTGTAGATCTTTGAATGAATGGAATTGCGAAATGTTTGGGTTTCCAGAAGAATCAGGGTGCAGTTTTATAAAGTTTTTTTTGTTGCTGGCGATAAGTTCAGGGCTGTCTCACGCAATGCCTGAGCTGATTGGTTGTCCTGGCTGGGTCCTATTCTTGGTGCTCGAGGAAGTGTCCCTCCAGTTCTGGTGGGTTCAGCACGACCTTTCCCCAGGTTCGTTCTTGGAATAATCGCCCTAACTTTCCCTGAGTATGACAACCAACAAGAGGGAAAGACATCCTTGACCTTA
>NW_025211420.1:7148-10722 GCF_004010195.1 Chiloscyllium plagiosum
GTGCTCAATGGCAAGGTCAGACAGCAGTGTATGAGCCTGGCTGAGAGAGAAAATGAGCATAAAATGTGAGCCAAAGCAATGGGAGGAGAGATGCCTGAACATCCAGTTTGGCTCCGAGTGAGTAAGTGTTCTGAGAGTAAGTGGAGAGCCTGGAGATGCAGCCTAGTCCAGTCCATGAGCTGGGTGTGTGGCCCTGAATGTACAGGGTCCTTGCTGCAGCGTTACAATGAGAGTTGTCAGTGCACACCAAGGGGCAGCATTGATGTGCAAAAGGGTCCTATAAGTGGGCTCGATACATGACATGGGGTTTTTTTGATGCTGGCACGTGTTGGATGCCAATGTCCGTGGAGGTGGGAGCATGTGACCGATGCCCATGGAGTGTGCCCTGAGATGTTGGTGTCCGGTCTCCAACATGAAGGTCTTTCAGACCAAGTAGTGAGCTGCATCCACGAGGTACTCGCTCTGGTTTCCTTTTTGCGTTTTCCCAGAGACTGAGCTTGTTTGTTGAGTTTGTCAGATGTGAGGCTGAATATTAATGAGCAGAGTTGGGATGCTAACAAGGTGGTGTTTAGCCGTCACTAATGCCCAGCAATTCCCATCTCCCTGCTTCCCAGTGAGCATTTCCACACGCCACTTATCAAAAACATGAAAGGTGGAGCAAGAACATCTTCATATTTAGACGGGCCTCGCTGCACTGGTCACCTGAATCTGTCACATGACTTGCCATTGCCTCAGTCACAAAATTCCACCCGAAATTTATTCCCACAAAAACCTGATATCTACATGCATTGAAAAACATTCACTCCCTCATGGGCACACACACAGACACACACACACACAGACACAGTCACACTCACACACATACACACACACACGCAGAAACAAATTCTCGAGAGGAACTATGCATTCATGTTATTTACAGAAATATAAATGCAAATCATGGGTACAATTTAGCTGTTTATGATGTACTTGTGGTAAATTGATTGACTTCTCTCTTGTAGATCTTTGAATGAATGGAATTGCGAAATGTTTGGGTTTTCAGAAGAATCAGGGTGCAGTTTTATAAAGTATTTTTTGTTGTTCAGGGCAATACGTTCAGGGCTGTCTCACGCAATGCCTGAGCTGATTGGTTGTCCTGGCTGGGTCCTATTCTTGGTGCTCGAGGAAGGGTCCCTCTAGTTCTGGTGGTTCAGCACGACCTTTCCCCAGGTTCGTTCTTGGAATAATCGCCCAAATTTTCCCTGAGTATGACAACCAACAAGAGGGAAAGACATCCTTGACCTTATCCTTATCATTCCACCAACTGCAGATGCATGTGTCCGTGACATTTCCTGTAAGAGTTATTGTCACACAGCCCTTGTGGAGACAAAATCCCAGCTTCACATTGAACATAACCTTCAGCATTTTGTGTGGCACTATCACCGTGATAAATGGGACAGATTGAGCAATTCAAGCCTGGGTATCCATGAGGTGTTGTGGGCCATCAGTGGAATTGTGCTCCAGCACAATCTGGAACCTTATGGCTCAGCATGTTCCTCCCTCAACCATGACCTCGAAGCCAGGGGCTCAACCCTGGTTCAATGGAGAGTGCAGGAGGGCATGCCAGGAGCAACACCAGACAGCCTTAAAAATGAGATGTCAACCTGGTGAAGCTCCCAACCAGGACAGCTTGCATGCTCAACAGCAAAAGCAACAAGTGATACGCAGGCCTAAGACATCCCAAAACCAATAGATGAGGTCTACACTCTGCAGTTCTGTCACATCCAGTCTGAATGGTGATGGAGAATTAACCAACTCACTGGAGGAGGAGGCTGAACAAGTCCCCCACCCCTCCCCCTCCATCCTCAATGATGGAAGAGCCCAGCACGTCAATGTAAATGATAAGGCTGAAGCATTCACAGCAACCTTCAGGCAGAAATGCCGAGTGGATGATCCATCTCAGAGTCCAGCAGCTGTAACCTTGTGTGCCTCACTCTGCCCAAGCACCCTATGATCTGTGTGTCCTTGATTGTTATGACCTGCCTGTACTGCTCGCAAAACAAAACTTTTCACTGGACTTAGGTACATTTGAAAACAACAAATCAAAAAGAAATCAAATCGAGTCACAGATACTGGTCTTCAGCTAATTTGATTCACTCCCTGTGATACTAAGAAACGGTGGGAGGGTCTGGATAATTGCTAAATTTCCTGACAATATTCCGGCCATAGTACTGAAGACTTGTGCTCCAGATCTTGCTGCTTCCCCACCCAAGCTGTTTCAGTACAGTCACAACATTAGGAACACTGCAGCAGGCAACTCTCTGCCAAAGCCTGTCCACCATCTACACGGAACATGTCAGGAATGTACGGAATATTCCCCATTTGCCTGGATTGATGCAGTTTCAGCGACACTCAAGAAGCTCCACACCATCCAGAATAAAGCAGCTGGCTTGATTGGCACCGCACCGAAAAGCATCCACTCCCTCCACGACCGATGCTCAGGAGCAGCAGTGTGTACGAGCTACAAGATGTACTGCAGAGATTTACCAAAGATCCTCAGACAGCACCTTCCAAACATGAAACCACTTCCCTCCAGAAGGACAAGGGCAGCAGATACACAGAAACTAAACCACCTGCCAGTTCCCCTCCGAGCCACACACCATCCTGACTTGGAACTATCCCCTTCACTGTTGCGGTGTCAAAGTCCTGGAATTCCCTTCCTTAGGGCATTGTGGGTCAACCCTCAGCACATGGACTGCAGCAGGTAAAGATGGCAGCTCCCCACCACTTTCTCAAGGGCAACTAGGGACAGGCAATAAATGCTGGGCCCAGCCAGAGAGACACACATCCCGGGAGTGAATAAAGAAACCTGCACAACCAACAAGGTACTTTATAAATGAGTCATTGCTGTAATGTAGCAGTGAGACCTCACGTTCAACAATAAGAGAAATGATCAAACAATCTGCTTTCAGTGATGTTGGTTGGAGGATAAATATTACCCAGAAGACCATGGATGACTTCACTGCTTGTCCTCAAAGGAGGGCTGTGGGAAATGTTACACCCAATGAGGAGCGTGGACTGGTGTAGTGTTACCAGCTCATCTGAAGTGGAATTCTGTCAGCCTCAGTCATGTGCTCGATCACATGACCCTGTGATGCAGAGACAAGAATATCAGCACAGAGCCAAGAATATTACTTGTAGTTAGTAGAGACTGAGACGGACAGAATTGTAATATTCAGTACATTCATGTGAATGCTTTGTAACTTTGTTTCTAGTTAATTTAAAAAAAATATTTGACACAATGAATAATTGCAAGAAATGGAGTCATTATTGCATTTCTCAACTTTTCTCTGAATTTAGACTGAGCCAATGCATAAACACATGTGTTTGTACAGGAGCTCAGCAGCTGAAACATATCTGCAGTGTAGTCTGCGATCAATATGGGATCAGTATAATCATCTGGCTCATAAAGCGGGTTTGTAATTCTAGAAATGAGGAAGAACACAGTATATGGCATCCACAGCACGATGAAAGTGCCAGAAATGGCGAACAATAAAGTGATGGATTTCCTTCGGCTCTGCATCTCTGGATCGTC
>NW_025211420.1:21380-23046 GCF_004010195.1 Chiloscyllium plagiosum
CTTCAACTTTTAGATCTGGTCTATCCTTTTCCATCACGATTTTAAAACAAATAGAATTATGGTCACTGGCCCCAAGGTGCTCCCCCACTGACACCTCAGTCACCTGCCCTGCCTTATTTCCCAAGAGTAGGTCAAGTTTTGCACCTTCTCTAGTAGGTACATCCACATACTGAATCAGAAAATTGTCTTGTACGCACTTAAGAAATTCCTCTCCATCTAAACCTTTAACACTATATGGGACCTCATTAAATGCCTTCTGGAAATCCAAACATATATGAAACCCACTGCTTCCCTTTTACTTATCTTGCTTACTACCTCCTTAAATAATTTTAATACATTTAGGATTTCCCTTCATGAAGCCATGCTGACTATGCTTGATCATATTATAGACCATAAGATTATAAGACATAGGAGCAGAATTAGGCCATCAGTCCACTGAGTTTGCTTTGCCATTCGATTATGGCTGATAGGTTTCTCAATCCCATTCTCCTGCCTTCTCCCCATAATCCTTGATCTCTTACCAATCAATAACCTATCTATCTCTGTCGTAAATACACAGTGATTCGTCCTCCACAGCCCTCTGCGGCAATACGTTCCACAGAGTCACCACCCTCTGGCTGAAAAAAACTCTTCCTCAACTCAGTTCTCAAAGGTTATCCCTTCATTCCAACATTGTGCCCTCGTGGACTTAGTCTCTGCTACTAGTGAAAAGATTTTCTCCAAGTCCGATCTATCTAAGCCTCTCAGTATTCTATAAATTTCAGATTCTGCTCCCCAACCTTCTAAACTCCATTGTGTACGGACCCAGAATACCCAACCACTCCTCCTATGACAAGCCCTTCTTCCCTGGGATAATTCTTGTAAATTCTCTACAATCTTCTCAGTGACCTCCTTCAGAACTCTAGGATATATTCCATTTGGTCCAAGTGATCTATCCTCCTTCAGACCTTTCAGCTTGGCCAGCACCACCTTCTTAGTGATGGCCACCATATTTAAGCCTGTTCTCTGATTCTCATGAACTTCTGGTATGCTGCTGGTGTCTTCCATTATGAAAACCTATTCAGTTCTCCCACCTTTTCTTTATTCACATGACTACTTCTCCAGCCTCATTTTTCAGTTGTCCAACATACATGCTAGCCTTTCTTACCTTCCAGGTTCCTAAAACAACACTTGCAATCTTCTTTAATATTACTTGCTAGGTTACTGATATATTTCTTCTTCTCCACCCACCCAATACTTTTTTAGTTATCCTCTGTTGATTTCTAAATGCTTCCCAATCCTCTAGCTTCCCGCTAATCATTGCCACATTGTATGCTTTTACTTGTGCTTTTCCCTCGTCAGCCATGGTTGCCTCATCCTCCCCAAGTCAATCCAGCACCCTGTACCCATCTGTCTGTCCTTTCGATGGGACATATATATCCTTGGATATTTAGTTCCCACTCCTGATCCACCTGTAGCCATGTCTGAGATACTCACAACCATTGTATCTGCCAATTTCAATCTGCAAAATTAAGTACAACATCCTGAGTCATGTGTTGACTGCCCTCCCACCACACCCCTTCTCATTATTATCTCCTCATCTGCTGTACCTAAAGTTAGATTCCTATCCCTTCCCATTCTCACTCTCCTATTACATGTTCTGGAAAACTTCATAATCTCTGCTGAG
>NW_025211421.1:0-3437 GCF_004010195.1 Chiloscyllium plagiosum
GTGTAGGGAATGCTGGATGACTAAAGAAATTGAGGGTTTGGTTCAAAAAAAGAAGGAAGCATATGTCAGGTATAGACAGGATAGATCGAGTGAATCCTTAGAAGAGTATAAAGGTACAAAGTATAAAAGTATAAACAAATATACTTAAGAGGGAAATCAGGAGGGCAAAAAGGGGACATGAGTTAGCTTTGGCAAATAGGGTGAAGGAGAATCGAAAGGGTTTTTACAAATACATAAACGACAAAAGGGTAAGTAGGGAGAGAGTAGAGCACCTCAAAAATGAGCAAGGCAGCCAATGTGTGGAACTACAGGAGATGGGGGAAGATACTAAATGAGTATTCTGCATCAATGTTTACTCTGGAGAAGGACATGGAAGGTATAGAATGTAGGGAAATAGATTATGACATCTTGAAGAATGTCCATACTACAGAGGATGTCTCGAAACACAAAGGTGGATAAATACTCAGGACCTTATCAGGCGTACCCGAGAACTTTACTCAGAGAGTAGTAAGGGTATGGAATACTTTGCCTGCAATGTTAGTAGATTCACCAAGTTTAAGTGCATTTAAGTCGTCATTGGACAGGCATATGGAATAGTGTAGGTGGGATGGGCTTCAGATTAGTACGACAGGGCAGCGCAACATTGAGGGCCGAAGGGCCTGTACTGCGCTGTAATGTTCTATGTTCTAACTCTTTGGGAAGCTAGGGAAGTGATTGCTGGGCTCCTTGCTGAGATATCTGTATCATCAATAGTCACAGGAGAGGTGCCAGAAGACAAGAGGTTGGTTAACATGGTACCACTATTTAAGAATGGTGGTAAGGAAAAGCCAGGGAACTGTAGACCAGTGAGTCTGACATCGGTGGTGGGCAGGTTCTTGGAGTGAATCCTGAGGGACAGGATTTACATGTATTTGGAAAGGTAAGGACTGATTAGGGATAGTCAGCCTGGCTTTGTGCGTGGCAAATCATGTCTCACGAACTTGATTGAGTGTTTTGAAGAAGTAGCAAAGAGGATTGATCGGGGCAGAACAGTGGACGTGATCTATGTGGGCTTCAGTTGGGCGTTCAACAGGATTCCCCAAGGGAGATTGGTTAGATCTCATTGAATACAGGGAGAACTGGCCATTTGGATACAGAACTGGCTTGAAGGTAGAAGGTGGTGATGGAGGGTTATTTTACAGACTGGAGGCCTGTGACCAGTGGAGTGCCACAAGGATTGGTGCTGGGTCCACTACTTTTTGTCATTTACATAAATGTGAACATAGGAGGTATATTTAGTAAGTTTGCAGATAACACCAAAATTGTAGGTGTAGTGGACCACAAAGAAGGTTACCTCAGATTACAATGGGATCTTGATCAGATGGGCTAATGGGCTGAGGAGTGGCAGATGGAGTTTAATTTACATAAATGCAAGGTGCTGCTTTTTGGAAAAACAAATACATATACACTTAATGGTAAGGGCCTAGGGAGTGTTGCTGAACAAAGAGACCTTGGAGTGCAGGTTCATAGCTCCTTGAACGTGGAGTCGCAGGTAGATAGGATAGTGCAGAAGCAGTTTGGTATGCTTTCCATTATTGGTCAGAGCATTGAGTACAGGAATTGGGAGGTCATGTTGCAGCTCCGCAGGTTAGGCCACTTTTGGAATATTGCTTGCAATTCTGATCTCCTTCCTATCAGAAAGATGTTGTGAAACTTAAAAGGGTTCAGAAAAGATTTACAAGGATGATGCCAGGGTTGGAGGATTTGAGCTATAGGGAGATGTTGAATAGGCTGGGGCTGTTTTCCCTGGAGCATCGGAGACTGTGGGGTGACCTTATAGAGGTTCATAAAATCATGAGGGGCAGGGAGAGGATAAATAGACGAGGTCTTTTCCCTGGAGTTGGGGAGTCCAGAACTAGAGGGCATAGGTTTAGGGTGAGAAGGGAAAGATATAAAAGAATCCTATGGGGCAACCTTTTCATGTAGAGGGTGGTACGTGTATGGAATGAGCTGCCTGAGGAAGTGGTGGAGGCTGGTACAATTGCACCATTTAAGAGGCATCTGGATGGGTATATGAATAGGAAGGGTTTGGAGGGATATGGGCCGGGTGTTGGCAGGTGGGACTAGATTGGATTGGGATATCTGGTCAGCATGGACAAGGGTCTGTTTTCCTGCTGTATATCTCTATGACTCTAAGACATGAGGAGCACTTTTTTTAAAAATAGCAGTTTGTGTGTGGAGTAAACGTCCAGAGGAAGTGGTGGATACAGTTAGAGTTACAACATTTGAAAAACATTGGAAAAAGTGTATGAATAGGAAAGTTGGGAGGGATATGAGCGAAACACTGGCAGGTGGGACTAGTTTAGTTTGAGAACAGAGTCAGCACGGACTAGTTGACCTGAAGGGTTTGTTCCTGTGCTGTATAACTCTGTAACTGTTCTGTACTAGTCTTAAAATCATTTTCTTGCTTTCCCCCATAAGTATCCACTTCTTTGTTTTTCAAAAATCAAATGAACTCAGCCTTGAATATATTCAATGACCCCCTAACTACAGGAAGACATTGCTAATATACCTTGCAAAGTGGGAATTCATTGCACTGTGGGGATGAAGTGAAGTGCTTTAAGGCTTACCAGCTGTAAATACAGCTAAGAGCAGCAAGGAGGGGACATGAAAGGTCCTTAGTTGGTAGGATTAGGGAAAACCCTAAGGCTTTCAATAGGTATGTCAGGAATAAAAGAATATCTAGGGTAGGAATAGGTCCAGTCAAGGATAGTAGTGGGATGTTGCGTGTGGAGGCTGAAGAGATTGGGGAGACACTGAATGAATACTTTTCGTCAGTATTCACTGAGGAACAGGACATTGTTGCCGATGTGAATCTGAGTCACAATTAAGTAGAATGAATGGCTTTGAGGTATGTAGGGAAGAGGTGTTGGAAATTCTGGAAAGGGTGAAAATAAATAAGTCCCCTGGGCCTGATAGCATTTATCCTAGGATTCTCTGGGAAGCAAGGGAGGAGATTGCAGAACCATTGGCCTTGATTTTTATGTCCTCGTTGTCTACAGGAATAGTGCCAGAAGACTGGAGGATAGAAAATGTGGTTCCCTTGTTCAAGAAGGGGAGTAGGGATAACCCTAATAACTATAGGCCGGTGAGTCACACTTCTGTTGTGGGCAAAGTCTTAGAGAGAATTGTAAGGGATAGGATTTATGAACATCTGGATAGGAATAATATGATCAAGGATAGTCAGCATGGTTTTCAGAAGGGCAGGTCGTGCCTCACAAAACTTATTGAATTCTTTGAGAAGGTGACTAAGGAGGTGAACGAGGGGAAAGCGGTAGATGTGGTGTAAATGGATTTTAGTAAGGCGTTTGATAAGGTTCCCCATGGTAGGCTACTGCAAAAAATACGCAGGTATGGCATTGAGGGTGAGTTGGACGTTTGGATTAGGAATTGGCTGG
>NW_025211421.1:3706-11692 GCF_004010195.1 Chiloscyllium plagiosum
AGGAAGATCGTATGAGGAAGGGCTGAGGCACTTGGGGTTGTTTTCAATGGTGTAAAGAAGGTTTAGGGGTGACTTGATAGAGGTGTACAAGATGATTAGGGGTTTAGATAGGGTCGACAGTGAGAATCTTTTTCCACGTATGGAGTCAGCTATTACGAGGGGGCATAGCTTTAAATTAAGGGGTGGTAGGTAAAGGATAGATGTTAGGGGTAGGTTCTTTATCAGCGAGTCGTGAGTTCATGAAATGCCCTACCAATAGCAGTGGTGGACTCTCCCTCTTTATGGGCATTTAAGCGGGCATTGGATAGGCATATGGTGGATAGTGGGCTAGTGTAGGTTAGGTGGGCTTGGATCGGCGCAACATCGAGGGCCAAAGGGCCTGTACTGCGCTGTATTCTTCTATGTTCTATGTTCTACACTGTGCTGAGCGGGATCACCAGTGAAGGGCTAGATGGATTTTTGAGTTAAACTGCTAATTTCTGTCCGCCTCCAACGTTTTATTTCCAATGCTGTTCATCTGAAGGAGCGGTGAATCAGTAACTGGTATCATTAGAAGCGTCTCTCGCCCGTAAGGCATCATTAGAAGCCTTACGATTTTCAGTACTGCAGGAATTGCATTGTTTCATCAGCATTGTAAAGGTTACTGGCCGCAGAGGGAGGCACAGGCTGTATTCACTAGAAACGATTAAGCATATAGATAACACACATACGAGAGGGCAGGGTGGGATTTGTCTTTCGATTTGCAGAAGGTGGGAGATTCTGGGAGCTGTGATCTGAGGCAAACACAACTGCGGTAAATCATAGAAACCCTACAGTGTGGAAGCAGGCCAATCAGCCCATCAAGTTCATTCTGACCCCTCCGAAGAGCATCCTGCTCATACACCCTTCCCGCTCCCACCCCTTAGGGAATCAAGGGTGGCCGATATAATGCAGGTAGGAGGAGCTGAGACAATGAATAGATCAGCCACAATCTTAATAAATAGTGAAGCAGGCTCAACAGGCCAAATGGCCTACTCCTGCTTCTATTACTATGAAACTATAACCTTGCATTTCCCATTGGCTAACCCACCTAACCTGTACATCTCTGCGCACTATGGGCAATTTAGCATGGCCAATCCAAATCAAGGTAGGTAAGCAATGTAGTGATGTGGAAAATGAACATCAGAGAACAATATAAAAGAATAAGGAGCATAAACGTACCAGCAATTAGAACTGGATTCAAAAGATTACAAACAATAAAACTAAAAGGTCAGTATCTGAATGTGTGCTTGTTATGAAGGGGTAGAGGTACTGTACCTTTAAGGGAGTTAAAAATCTAGCAGAACAAAGTGTTCTAAACAAGATGAGAATGTACATTTGGGCAACACAAATAGAGCAACTGGGTTGCCATGAGGCATAAACAAATTCAAATTTGGCCAAACAGTTTAAATTTTGCCCCAAAATAACAAAGTCCAATCAAGTTTGAATTAAGTATTTTGATAATATTAACACCAATAAAATGATCTGATGTTTTGGGCTATAAAACCTGGCATTTTTGAGAGTTTTAATATTCTCTGTTGGACAAAAAGAATAAATTGTTAATTTTTACTTTAAATATTTACCTCCGGAATAGTTCTTTACCTCTCTAACTTTTACATATTACTGCATGGGGTGAATCATTTCTGTGTTGCTGGTTTAATTTAGCAGAGGGGGTTACCCCGTGTCATAACAGTGCTGCATCGTAACAAAAGTGAATGAATTGACTGCACACATTAAAGAGAATAATTATGATCTGAGCCTCCTTACGGAGACAGGGCTTCAGGATGACAAGGATTGGATCCTGAATATTGAGGGGAGATGTGGCATTCAAGTCAAATGGGAAGCTAGGTAAAGGTAGAGGGTTGACACTGCTAATCAAAGCACTGATCACAGGGTAGTCTGGTGTCAGCTGGGATTTCAGGTCCTGGTTTCTTTGTCCTCTATTGATCTCCCTGTTTCCACACAGTTGTCTGTTCTCAGTTATGCTTCGTTTCTGCTAAAGCTTTAACCTCCTTTGACATCTTCCGGAACAATAAAACATTCAGTCAATCAAAGCCCAATCCATGATCTCCCAGCCTGTCAACCATCCAGACACAGAGTATCATAATATCAGAAAATATAACAAAAAAGGCAAAAAATTAGAATTAAATAGGTGCTTGTGTCTGTTCATTCGCAAGTAACCTAGAAATAGGGGTCTGCCAGGATTCTTATAGTGCCCTAATTGAAGAATTCTCACTCCCTTACGTCTAAGTATTAGTACCCTGCTATGATTTATAACAATATTTACATCAACAGAAATACAGGATGGAACTAGACTTTTTATTTCTCTCGCGCGCACACAGGTCTATGGGGTGAATTTGTGTTTGCATATAAATTCTATTTTGCTCAAAAAATGCACAATCTGCAGGCAGACAATACATGGAATATTTTATAAATTCCACTTTGGAAATAGAACCAGTATGACTAAAAAAAATTGTGATACAGACAGACTCTGACCTCACACCTTTAATTCATTGTCTGAGCTGAATTGTCACCTTTTCTGATAAAACCTTAAGTTATCTCAAGAAGGTAAGTTATAAGAAGTTCTGGGATTTATATTAATGACGTCGGCAACTCATTCTAAAAGATGAAAGACTTCACCATCCAGATTTCTTCAATGTATCATTTCAGTGGCATGACTCTGTAATGTTTTGCTGTAAACTCTGTGTCTTATGATCTCATACTCCACAACCACCTGATGAAGGAGCAGCGCTCCAAAAACTAGTGCTTGCAAATAAACCTGTTGGACTGGTGTCATGTGATTTTTATCTTTGCCTAGGTTAGGGTGGATTGGCCCTGCTAAATTACCCATAGTGTTCAGGGTTTTGCAGGTGTGGGAGCATTGTTAGAATCGATTCGATTCCACCCTCTGGTGACTGTCTATGTTAACTTTGGCATGTTCTCCCCCTTCTGTCAGTGTGGGTTACCTCTGGGTGCTCCGGTTTCCTCCCACAGTCCAAAGATCTACAGTTTAGATGGATTGGCTGTGCTAAAGTGTCTAAGGATGTGCAGGTTAGAGTGGGTTAGCCATGGGGAACTGCAGGGCTGTAGGGTAAGTGAATGAGTCTGGGTAGGATGCTGTGTGGAAGGTCGGTGTGAATTTGATAGGCCGAATGGCCTGCAGGGATTATATAATTCTTCTGCTTTAGCCACGTGTAGATTGAGAAATGACTGCTGTGAGAGGAGTAGGTTCCAGTTCATGGGACACTGACACCAGTCCTGGGAAGGTGGGAATTGTGCTGTCTCTCCCACCACCCACTGCCCCCCATCCATTCTCTCTCCCTCAGCAACCCTCTGCCCCCCCATTCTTTCTCTCTCCCCCTCATTCTTTTCCCCCACCCTTTGTCCCCTGAGTCTTTCCTTTCTGCCCTCACCACCCTCTGTTCCCCCCAGTCTCTCAATGGCCCCCACACTCTGTCATGCAGTCCATTCTGTCTCTCTTCCAACCCCCACTAAACTTTCTCATGCCTCAAGCTCTCTTTGATCGCTGTATCAAGCTCTTCTCAGAAAAGAGAGAGAGAATGGTTGGTGATGACTCTGCCTGGGAGATGGGGTGCATGAGAAATGGCTGATCTTTCAAATTGAGAATAGCCAAAATAATATATTCAGAAACAGCATTAAGGTTTGAACGCATGTTCCATTTTATATTAAAACAAAGCTGCAGCCATCTTTATAGAGTCATAGTCATCGAGATGTACTGCATGGAAACAGACCCTTCGGTCCAACCCATCCATGCTGACCAGATATCCCAACCCAATCTAGTCCCACCTGCCGCCACCCAGCCCATATCCCTCCAAACTCTTCCTATTCAGATACCCATCCAAATGCCTTTTAAATGTTGCAAATGCACAGTTAGGCCACAGTTGAGGATGTCTGTTCGGGGTGAATGAGGCTTTTGCTCGAAACGTCAACTTTCCTGCTCCTCGGATGCAGCCTGACCTGCTGTGCTTTTCCAGCACCACACTCTTGACTCTAATCTCTAGCATCTGCGTACTCACTTTCGCTTGTTAGGGGTGAATGACCTATTCCTAGTCTTGAAAAATTGGTTCTGTATAGAAGGTGTAGAGGTGTACTCTACCTTCAAGAGAGTTGAAACGCGAGCAGGACTACTTGACATGGCTTATGCCCGAAACGTCGATTCTCCTGTTCCCTGGATGCTGCCTGACCTGCTGCGCTTTTCCAGCAACACATTTCCAGCTACTTGACACGGCACCAAGCATTCTGAACAAGATAACAATTTAACATTTGGTTGAACAGCTAGGTAGCTGGATTGCCTGGAGACAAAAACACATTCAATTTTGGCCAATCGGTTTAAGTTTTGCTCCAAAATACTGAATTCCAATCAAGTTTGAATTTAGTATTTTGACAATATTGACACCAATGAAATGATTCGATACTTTGAGGTACAAAATTGAACAGTTGCAGGAGAACTGCCAAAAGACCAACAAATGTAGGCTGCTCGTAAGAACTTTCTGAGAGGTACCTGTCCAGAGAAGGAGTCTGCACAGAGAAAAAAACATCGACACCAACCTGGAGAGCAAATCTACAGAGGAAGGTACAAAGAGAAGATTTAACAGCTGGCTGGGTTTGAAGTTTTAATTTTTCAGTAAACCTTAATCAGGGTTTTTTATTGGACTGGTCTCGTACAGGAGAAGGTAGAAGATAGGTTAGAGAAAGCAGTTGTAAATAGTTGTTAATTATTTATTCTCTGTTAGACTTTGATAAATAAAGTTGTTAATTTTTACTTTAAATACTGACCTTTGGGAATAGCTCCTTGGCTCTTGAATTTTCACAGATGGGGTAAATCCTTTCTATGTTGCTGGTTTAAATTAGTGGGGAGAGATTGCACCCCACGTTGTAACAATTTGGGGGCTTTCATCCACAATTTGAACTAATTTAGATAGATTTGGGGGTACAAAAAGGCCCAGTAGATTTAAACACTTGCAGGTTAGTGTCCTAGGTCATTAAATAAAACTTTCAATAGTGACTTTTGGAAACAGTTCCTTGCCTCTTGAATTTTCACAGATTACCACACGGGGTAAATATTTTCTGTGTTACTGGTTTAAATTAGCGGGCAGGTGCACCCTGTGACGTAACAGTTCTGACTATGTAGAAATAAAATCATAAAGTAATGGAGCATGGAAACAAACTGTTTGTTCCTTGCCAATTGGATATCCTAAATTAATCTAGGCGCATATCCCTCCAAACTCTTCCTATTCATATACCCATCCAGATGCCTTTTGAATGTTGTAATTGTACCAGCCTCCACCAATTCCTCTGGGAGTTCATTTAATCCACACACCACCTGCTGCATGAAATAGTTGCCCTTCTGGTCCCTTTTAATCCTTGCCTCTCTCACCCTAATATAAATTAATTGATGCTTTTTTCTGAATAGACTCAGTGGTTTGCACTGCTGCCTCATAGCGCTCGGGCCCTGGGTTTGATCCCAGTCCCGGGTAACTGAGTGGAGTTTGCATGTTTTCCCAGTGTCTGCGTGGGATTCCTTTGGGTGCTCTGGTTTCTTTCCACAACCCAAAGATGATTTTGAGATGCCGGTGTTGGACTGGGGTGTACAATGTTAAAAATCATACAACACCGGGTTATAGTCCAACAGGTTTAATTGGAAGCACTGGCTTTCAGAGCGCTGCTCCTTCATCAGGTGGTTATTTGAAAGAAGCTAGTGGTTCCAATTAAACCTGTTGAACTATAACCTGGTGTTGGATGATTTTTAACTTTGTAAATCCAAAGATGTGCAGGTTTGGAGAGGGCATTTCTTGAGGGGAATTAACTTTCACACTTTTTTTCTACTCCTTAGGTTCCTTTTAAATCTTTCCCCCCTCACCCTCAACCTATGCCCTCCAGTTTAGGAGTCCCCTACCCTGGGGAAAAGATGAGTAGTCAAATAAAATGCAAAAGGAATAAAATGTCGAGCCGCAGCCTAAAAAAAAAATGTCGCTCCAGCCTTTTTTTGTCTCCGATTGTATTTGGGCACAAAACCTGTCAGGAACACCACCAACTTCACACAGCAGCTTGCGCATGCTCCTCGGTGACAACACACTGCGCATGTTCGCCGGTGTAAGCAAGACCTGCGCATGCTTCTCGCTGTCCGCGGAAACAGCTCGTGATCTTTTGTTGGGCCAATAGGAAGCCCTGGAGGACCAGAAGGAGCGTGGTCCTCCTGCCAATCAGAGACCCCCCATTGTCTGAATGAGGGATATCGACCATGAGCTTAGGAAACTGATGTTGCTTCTTCTCTCTGAATGAAGATTGAGCTTTACCCCACACTGAAACTTCCTTCTTCTGTTGAGCATATGTGAGTACAGCACTCTCTTTTCCACTTTTTTTTCCATTCTGGGGTTCAGTTGTTGATTTGCAGCAACTGAAAGAAGAGAGTTAATTCAGGGAGGGGGCAGACTCTAGAAAAGTTGTCCAGGTCTGTGTCTCAGTTGGCAAACTCATGGAAAATGCAGTACCACGATGTGAAGTTATAGCCTTTGCTGTGGGGGGAACAAAGCAGAAAGGAGATGCATTGTTTAAATGGTGATATATTGGGATGTGGAGAAAGTGAGGACTGCAAATGCTGGAGATCAGAGTCAAAACGTGTGGTGCTGGAAAAGCACAACAGATGAGGCAGCACCCGAGGAGCAGGAGAGTCAACGTTACAGGTACGAGCCCTTCATCAGGAATGTGTACAAAGGGGCTCAGCGTCCTTCCACACCAGTCAATGTCAGTTGTCAGATAAGTGCAGCAAGCAATCAGCAAGGCAAGTGGTATATTAGCAAGAGGAATTGAGTTCAGAAGTGGGGATGTCTTCCTGCAGTTATGGAATCATTGAATATATTCAAGGCTGAGTTCATCTGAGTTTTGAACAACAAAGAAGTGGATGTTTATGGGGGAAGGCAAGAAAATGGTTTTCAGACTTTTACAGAACAGTTACTGAGTCAAACAGCACAGAAACAGACTCTTCAGTCCAACTACTCGATGCTATGTTCTCAAACTAATCTAATCCCACCTGCCGGTGTTTGGCCTACATCCCTCTGTCACAAAACTGTGTCAAGGATGCTGTGTCATTGGGTTTTTTTCAGAGTGGTGGTAAAAAGACCCGGGCTCCGAAGTGACTGGTTTAGTACAGAGATGAAAAAGGGTATTGGGTTATATGTGAAAATTGTGCAGTCCTGATGGATTTTTGGTTATATGTAAACAGATGAGACTTGAGGCCAAAGCTTTTATGTTTTAGAAGTGACCTATACAATGAAAGGGGAGTGGTCAGTCCTGAAAGCTGAAGTCTTGTTTGGGTGAGTTCAGTAGTGGACTATGTGGAGAAAGGCTGCTAAACACTCTCCTTCTGCCCTTCTAACTTCAACTGTAAGCCTCTGTTTCAGTTTTACTCTATATTTAAGGGGTTTGTTTAAGAGTTTCTCCACAGCTTGTATTGAACTTGCTTAGTAAAGTTTGTTTGTTCACAGAAGTTGGCATATTGCAGTTGCATCAAGTGTGTAAGAATCTCAAGCAAAAGAACTTAACAAAGGCACCTAAGGGACAAGTCTTCCATGGAGAAAGTGGTGTGTTTGAGGAAAGAGCTTCCAGGGGAAGTGGTGGGTGCTGGTACAATTATGACATTAAAAGACATCTAGATGGGTATATGAGTAGGAAGGGTTGCGAGGATATGGGCCAAATGCTGGCAAATTGGCCAAGATTAGGTGAGATTATCTAGTTGGCACAGACGAATTAGACTGAAGGGTCTGTTTCTGTGCTACATATCTCTATCACTCTGGCTTGCCACTAACATCAGCACACCCAACAATCAGATTCCATCAGGAACACTGCAGTGGGTCACCCTCGGGATTGAACCACCTGTCCATTCTGACTTCTGACTGTGGGTGCAGTGGGAGAGTCAGTGGGCTTTTTTTGTTTTGTGCTGGATTCACA
>NW_025211421.1:14053-23051 GCF_004010195.1 Chiloscyllium plagiosum
AGTAACCAAGTTCAACCTCACCCCCAACTTGGCTATCACCCAATTGATGGTAGAATTTAACTGAGTTTCCACTAACAGTATCTGTCTCTGGAAGTTTACAGGGGTTTGATGCAGTGTTGTTCTTCCAAGTTCTGCTACTGCATCGTTCTGGAGTTAAATTCTGCTGGAGATTCCTTGCTTTCAAATTTGTGGTGTGACATTTCTTTAGATTCTAACACCACCTCCCCACACTGCTGGAGACCTCGTACCTGGAACTTACCTTATCCTTAAGGTTTAGCTGTCCTCAACAACCTGTCCTGCAATTAACCCCTTTACATCAGGGCCTTCCTTCCACAGACAGACTTAATTGTCCTTTTGTCATGTTATTAAACACATCACATCTGTCCCAGGAAACAGCTTGTTGTTTTGCATCCTTCTTCCCAGCGATGGTTAACCAGCAGAAATTAGGCCATTCAGTCCATTAAGTCTGCTCCACTATTCAATCATGGCTGATAAATTTCTCATCCCCTTTCTTTGTGTAACCCTTGATACTTATGAATGATTGAGTCTGCTCCACCACTGAGTGGGCTGAATGGCCTAATTTCTGCTTCTGAGGGTTTATGATGTCGCAGTTTCTCAGTAGCCCTTTTGTTTCTTGGTCCAGAAAGAGTAATTGCTGACTCAGGGAGTTTGGAAGGTTCTGGAGTTTACAGGACCACACCACATTCCTCTCTGCCTCCTCCTGAGATACTGACAATTCCCAAGATCCCTTGGTATCCCTGAAAACAATTGATGTGTCTGGAAATCTCTACTGCTACTCTGGAACAGAAGGATTATGAGGAGAAAATTCGGAAATCTGATGTGCAAAGAGACTATGGAATTCTACTCCAGGATTCTCTCAATGTAAACTTGCAGTTTGAGTCAGTAGTTAGGAAGGCAAATGCAATGATGGCATTTATTTTGACCAGACTTCAACATAAAAGTAGGGATGTACTTCTGAGGCTCTGTAAGGCTCCAGTCAGGCCACATTTGGAGTACTGTTATGGGAGAATGGGGTTGAGAAACATATCCGCCATGATCAAATGGCGAAGCAGACTCGATGGGTTGAATGGCCTAATTTCTGCTCCTATGATCTTATGATATGCTGATGTGTGGAGGGGTGAGGAGGGGGAAAAGAGATGAAGAGGGAAAGACAATTAAGGTGAAAGCAAAGGAAATACAAGAATTGTATGATAAATTGCAGAACGCATGGGAGCACTGGCATAGAGGGATCTGGGCATATAGATGCCCGGGAAGAGGTAATGCAGGCAGGTATTGTGGTCAAGAAGGCATACAGCACACTTCCTTGAGTGCAAGAGTTGGCGAGTTATGTTACAGCTATTTATTCTGGCCACATTCAGAATATTGCATGCAGTTCTGGTCAGCATGCTACCGGAAGGATGTGGGTGCTCTGGCAGAGGGTACAGACAAGATTCACTAGGACATTGCCTGGTCTGGAGGGCTCTCGCTATGTGGACAGGTGGGATAAAACTGGATTGTTTTCTCTGGAAAGACAGAGGCTGAGGGGAGACCTCGACAAAATGATCAGACACACAGATTTGCTGGACAGCGGAGGTAGGGTAGCTCAGTGGTTCGCACTGATGACTCACAGCGCCAGAGACCCGGGTTTGATTTCGGTCTCGGGCGACTGTCTGTGTGGAGTGTGCACATTCTCCCTGCACCCCACCTCCCGTGACTGCATGGGTTTCCTCCCACAATCCAAAAATGTATAGGTTAGGGTGGATTAGCTTTGCTAAATTATCCATAGTGTGCAGGGATAGGCATGTTAAGTTGGATTGTCTGTGTGTAAATTGCTCCAGTGTTCAGGAATGTGTAAGTTAGGTGCATTAGTCAGGGGTAAATGTAGAGTAATAGTGGTAGGGGAATGGATCCCTGTGGGTTAATCTTTGGAGGGCGGTGTTGACTTGTTGCTCTGAATCATCTGTTTCCACGCTGGAGGGATTCTATGAGAGTCAGAGGTTTTTTTTCCTCCAGGGTGGGAAGATCAATTACAAGAGAGCACAGGTTCAAGGCAAGAGGGGGACTGTCGAGGGCAGAAGTGGGGGTGAGGGAGGATTCACACAGAGGGGTGGTGGGTTCCTGGAACGCACTGTCAATGGAAGCAGGCACCTTAACAACGTTTAAGGTGTATCTTGATAGACACGTGAAGGGGACCTGAACAGAGGGACAGAATCCACACATGGGCAATAAATAGCAGGTCTAAGTAGGATTAAGAATTAGCACAGGCTAGTGGGAGGGGAGTGCCTAAACCAAGTTAGAAGGGCCTGTGACTGTGCTGTATTGTATTGATGCAGGTTTCCCCCACTATCTAAAAGTTGAGCATTCCTATGAAATCTTTCGTAAGCTGAAATGGAGTAAAGCGAAGAAGCAATTACCATGAATTAATTTATATTATGTCTTTCTTTGTAAAAGCGAAAATCCTCTTTGAATTTTTTTTGGTTTGTGAAAACAGGTATTAATGTAGGTCTTTTGTAAAAGTGAAGTAGTGTAAAGTGAACTTTTGAAAAGTGGGGGATACCTTTATGCTGATGGAGGTGTGATGGGAGGCAATGAAGAGGGGTGGGTGGAGGCTCAGGTGGAGAATGAACACTGACAGAGATAAATTGAGCTGCCCGGCCTGGCCCTGTGCTGGAGACTCAATGGGACAGAGACAAATGTATCTATTTCAGGTATACCTGCAGTATGCTCCACCCAGGATTTAAAAAAAAAAGTCCTTCATCTGCTTCAGCATACAGGGCAGATGAACAGTTTTTCCCCGATGTGGACCCGCTGGTGGACCAGGAGGTGATGCGGCTGAGTGAAGCCTTTCCCGCACTGAGTGCAGGTGAATGGCCGCTGCCCGGTGCAAGTGCTGATGAATATCCTGTGCAGGCGGGGAAGGGAAACAGTTCCTGCATTCCCACGGTTTATCCATGGTGCAGGTATCCTCGTCTTTCTCCAGGTTTAACGATCAGTTGAAAACTCGCTCACGCTTACAGTATGTGTGTCGTGTTACTGGTGAACCGTCTGATAATTGGAACACACTCATTCAGTCTGGAAAGCTTGTTCCAGTCACTACTCGGGTGTGTGGGTATGTGAGACTCTGAGTTTCCGGTCACATTAACGTTTAAAACCTAACTAAGCTGACAGACCACCTCCTACTTGTTGTCAATGACATCAATATCTACATCCTGGTGAATCAAGTGACTGTCAGACTTTGATGTGATGTTTGGTCTGACATTTTTGCTGCCAAATTCTTCTCTTGTAATATTCCTATGAAAAGAGATTGCAAAGGTCATCCACAATAGAACATCGGAACACACAATTCTAGTTTCTATGGAACATTCTTTTCTCTCTTAATACCCAAGATCTTTGTGCTGATCTATATGTAAATGTATACAGCAGGGTAATGTGGTGGATTGCATACTCCATGAAGAGTTCACATGGCCTCAAGTTGCTGGATGGATATCTATCATGCGGTATTGACGTTCTTACTGAAGATATACAATATGCTGCAGTACAATATTACGAGCTCAGAAACAACTGCAAATCAGGCTTTTAGAGCCATAAACATTCCATCAAATAGGTACCATATACCCCAGACTTATCTGTCTTATATTAACGCACAGTTGTCTTAGATTCCCAGAAGACTCAGATTTAAATTTCAAGTGTGAATTTTTGTAAAAGAAGCTGTCTCTTTGGACCCCTTCCATGTCATACTGTATGCAACAGTATGGATGTATTTCCAGTAATACTACACCAGAATTCGTGGATCAATGATGTGAGGCTTATCTTTACCCTCTTATAATTTTCTGTTGCATAAATGTTTCAACAAATGCCAATGCTTTTCACCAGTCATAGAGTCAGAGACATAAAGCACAGAAACAGATCCTTCAATCTAACTTGTCCATGCCGACCGGATATCCAAAATTAATCTAGTCCCATTTGCCAGTACTTGGTCCATATCCCTCTAAACTCTTCCTTTTCATATACCCATCCAGTTGCCTCCACCACTTCCTCTGGCAGCTCATTCCATACATGCATGAAAAGGTTGACTGCAAGGTCCCTTTTGAATTTTTCCCCTCTCACCCTAAACCTATGCCCTCTAGTTCTGCACTCCCCCTATCCTAGGGAATAGACCTTGTCTATTCACCCCATCCACGCTCAAGTTTTTATAAACCGCTTAAAAAAAACACTCAGCCTGTGACGCTTCAGGGAAAACAGTCCCATCCTATTCAGCCTCTCCCTGTGGTTCAAACCCTCCTACCCTGATGACATCCTTCTGAATCTTTTCTGAATCTTTTCAAGCTTCACAACATCCTTCGTATAGGAGGGAGACCAGAATTGCACACAATATTCCAGAAGTGGTCTACTGAAACTGATCTTTGCAGAGTCTGCTCCCTGCTTAGATTCACACTGTCTGCCTCCAGTTGCTATAAGTGAACAGTGCTTCCCCCCTTCTTTCGCCCTCCCAGGATGAGGACTGAAAAGGAGGAAACATGTCTTTGCTCCCAGGTTTTGCCCAGAAGAGAGAGTTTCCCTCTGAATCTTATTGGATAACTTTCGCATTGTGATGCCCACAATGGGGAGGTGCCATACCTTAGGTAGTCAATTGGATTTGCAGTGGTTGGCAGTGACTTCCCCACATTTCCAGGCTAGCTGTCTCCCATCGTATACGTCACCCAGTCCAGGTGGTGCAGTGTCTGGGGATTGACCAATGGGGAGCCCTGAAGGACCAGAATGCCAAGAGGACCTGGCACAATCAGAGCCCCCTTATTGTCTGAATGTGCAAGTTGGACCATGAGCTTCTGAAGCTACTGCTGCTCTTCTCTCTCTGGATGAAGATTGAACTTCACGCTAGACTGCAACTTCCTTTCTCTGTCCAAACATCTGAGAGTACAGCACATTTTTGTTGAAGTAAGGCATCTTTCCTGAACATCACAATTAAAAGGGTGTTTTCCCCCTGATATTCAAAGGGACGGTAAGTCAGAGAAGGGCAGGGTCACACTGTGTTGTGTGGCATTTGTGATAGCTGCAACAAGATGTCCCAACTCCTATGCTGAATGCTCGCACTGATGAAAGGAAGCAGGCTGAAAGTTTTCTTCACCACCTGTCAACCTGTGACTCCACTTTCTTGGAGCTATGAACGTGCACCCCTAGATCTCTACGTTCGAAATACTGCACATGAAACAGATTCGGTGCTTGTCGGAAGAACATTATTATTTGGTGCTTGTCTCTACTCTAATTCACTATCTCATTTAGATACATAATTTATGGCTCTCTAATTAATATATGTTTGTTATTCTTTCCTGCCTTCAATATAGCAGTGAATCTATGTCATACTCCAAGTGCAGCCTCACCAACATAAATTCCCAACTTCTATACTCAGTGCTCTAACCCATGAAGGCCAGTGTGCTTAAAGACCTTTACCTATGATTCCACTTTCAGTGAACTGTGAACCTACTCCAAGATCCCTCTGTTCCACTACAGGTCCAACCATTCACCATGAAACCCCTACCTCGATTTGACTATCCAAACTGAGACCTTACAGTTATCTATATTAAACTCCATTTGCTATGAACATTAAACCTATGCACTCTAATTTTTGACGACTCTCCCCCGCCCACCCAGGGAAAAGACTTTTCCTATTTACCCTGTCCATGCCCCTCATGATTTTATGAACGTCTATAAAGTCACCCCTCAGCCTCAAGTTCCAGGGAAAATAGCTCCAGTCTGTTCAGCCTTTTCAAACTCTCCAACTCTGTCCTTGTAAATCTTTTCTGAACCCTTTCAAATTTCACATCCTTCGCTCGCAGACAGCCAGAATTGCATGCAGTATTCCAACAGTGGTGTAACCTCTGAAGACGATTTTAAAAGAATATTTACGACCATCGTATTACCACAAGGGAATCAAATCAATTAGGCATGACCTTCCCATAGCAATTTGTCTTGGCTGTCCTTCATTAACCTATATTTTTCTTTTTTTAAAAAAAAATTGTGGAATGTGATTGTTGAGAGCACGTCCAACATTTTCTCACCATCCCTCATGCGCCTTGGACCAAGTAATTGACCACATGGTAGAAGGCAACTGAGAATCAACCCCACAGTGTAGTAGGTCTCTGTGCACGCACAGGGTTGATGAATGGTACATTTCTCTCCATAAAGGAATACTTTCACAACAATCGATCAATAATGGTTGGAAAAACACAACATCTATGAAGAGATTAGTGTTAATGTTTTGTGTCCAGTGGCCCTTTAAAAAGAGCTGGATTCAGAACATTAACTGTTTTCTCTCCACAGATGCTGCCAGACCTGCTGTGTCACCCCAGCAATTTTGCCTTTTGTTTCTGATCTCCAAAATCTGCAATTCATTGTTTTAGTCAATAATGGTTTCCTAGTTGCCAGGACCGAGACAAACTCTCACTTCCAGATCATTTTATTAGTTGAACATAAATTCCACAAGCAGCCATGATGGGATTTGAATTTTTGTTCTCAGAAGACCTAGATCTCTGGGTTACTCAACCAGTATCACAATCTTCACTTCAGTGATAATTTTCTCCTGAATATTTTCCTTTATTCATTCATGGGATGTGGCACTTTATCTCTCAGAAAAATTAAGTGCTATTTCAGAGGGCAGTTAAGAGTCAATCACATTACTTTGGATCAAGAGTGACATAATCGCTTAACTGGGTTAGGACTAAAGGTTTCCTTCCCTATCAAGATAGGTCCTCACAACAATTGCTAAGATCACCAAAGCAGCAATAAGCTTTATATACCAGATATGTTAATTGATTTTAAATTGCATCAGGGACATAACATCTGGAGTTTCAAATTGATGCTGTTAAATCCAGTAACAATGCCAAAATGCCATCAACTCCGTACAACCTCTAATTTTCCAACACTGACTGGCCTGTAGTTGCCAGTTGTATCCTTTTCCCCTTTATTACTTACTATTCAATTCAGCCCATTGAATCAACTCTGCCGTATTCAGAGCACGTTTGCTCTGGTAAACATCAACTCCACTTTCCTGCCATTTCCCCATAATCCTCAATTCCCTCACTAATTAAAAGAAATGTCAGCCTTGAATGCACTTAACGACCCAGGCTCAACAACCCTCTACAGTAACATGTTCCACAGATTTACTGCCCTCAGTAACAATTCCTATCTGTCTTCAACATGCAATCCCTCATTTGCAGGTTATTCCCTCTAGTGCTCGACTCACCCACAAAGTTAAACTTTTCCACATCAAGCCCATCAAGTTGTCTCAGAATCTTTTATGTGAAAATAAGTTTTTTTTTAAGATACCCTACAGTGTGTGGAAACAGGCCCTTCGGCCCAACCAGTAGTTACCTCTAAATCTTCTAACTTCTAATAAGTACACGCCCAACCTATTCACTTCTCTTCATATGATATTCTTTCCATCCCTGATATCATCCTGGCCAACCTTTTCTGGACTGCCTCTAATGCCAGTATATTTTTCCTTAGGTAAAGGGCCCTAAACTGTTCCCAGTGTTCAGTTGTGGCCTGACTGGTGCCTGACATAGGTTTACTATAACCTCCCAACTTTTATACTCTATTTAAAGGCCAACCTCCCATTTGCCTTCTCTATCATTCACTGAACTTGGATGAAGAGATTCATGGATGTGAACTTCCAAATCCCTCTATTCAGCAGCTTTCTCCATTTAACATTCAGCACTTTTCCTCCTGCCAAAGTGTAGAATCTCATTTCCCCACATTCTATTCCATCTGCCAAGGTTTTGCTCATTTGCTTAACCTGTCTATATCCCTCAGCAGATATTTCATGTCATCCTCACCACCTGCCTTGCCATCAACCATCTCTTCTGCAAACCTGGCAATAGGACAATCACTTTATTTATCTAACGAATTCATATACATTTTGTAAATAATTCTGGCCCCAGCACTGATCCCTGTGACACACTACTAATTACAACTTGCCATCCTGAACATGCCTCTTATGCCAATTGAATAATTGGTTAGCTAATCCTCTAAGCATGTGATTAGACTGCCTCTTTGTTTATTGTTTCATGAGATGTGAATATCATTGGCTCTGCCAACACTCTTCTCGAACTGTCCTTGAAAAAGTGGTAGTGAGCTGCCTCTTAAATTGCTTCACAAATATGATGTGGTCTACAATAATGATCAGGAGCAAATTCCAGGATTTTGGTCAATAATAAAGAAGCAACGTGTATATTTCTCAGTCGTAATGCTGTGTTCACACTTATCTGTTCTTGGTGTTTGAGATGATGGCTTGGAAGGTGCTTTTGAAGAGCCACCACTTAATCAAGCCAGACTGATAGATTCTGCCTTTTGACAGCCAAGTTTTTAGTCTCAAACTGCCATGCAATGCCTCCTGTTATAGCTTCAGTCAACTAATAATGTGACGATCCTTGGGATGATTTTCTACATCTAAGTGCAATATAAACACACATCATTGTTTCCAGCATTGGTGGAACAAGAGACAACAAATTGGTGGATAATTACAGTTAGTGCAAACACAGCTAGTGATCGATAAAGATGAATCTTGTTCACTTCAGTGGCCAAATTTCATTTTGAAAACCAAGTACATTCAGACAACATGACAAAAGTGGCTCATAGGAGGAGAAATGGGGCATTGAGGAGGAGTGAAATTATTCCTTTTGGTCATCTCCACCATTGTCAGAAAAACAGGTTGAAAGGATTCTTAAAAGGTGGGCAAAGTGGTGTGGCATAACACTTCAGACAGCACAAAGTGTAATTCCACTTTCTAGTGGAAGAAAAAAACATTTCTTATTTCTAAAAGAATTGGGAAACAAGAGGGGGTGCGTAAATCTGAATTGGGAGCTATTTCTTATTTGTTGAGGATGTTGCTTCATCACAGTCTTGGTTTAGAGCATAAGTTCTTCATCAGGAATGAGGGGTGGTCCAAGGGGGCTGAGAGATAATTGGGAAGGGGATGGGGCTGGAAGGGAGGCAGCTGTGA
>NW_025211422.1:0-3155 GCF_004010195.1 Chiloscyllium plagiosum
AATTCAAACACCTTCTCGCCTCCCAGCCAATGAGAGAACTCGGGAACAGGCAAAACACGGAAAGGCTCGAAAGGCGACGGCCCCGGAGTCAGAAAGCTAGTTCCTCGTGACATGGATGTGTCTGCAGAGGGTGGGATCAGACTGTCCCCGGTGTCTCCACAATAAATCTCCCAGGCTTTATTATGGAAAAGTAAAACTGATAGACGACAATTGTAATTCGAGGCGGGGAGGCTGAATTATGAATTCACTAATAGCCTCCCCTCAGCGGTGGCGCAGCCCATGTCATCGCCTGTCTCTGTGGCGCAATTGGTCAGCGCGTTCGAGCCCACCCAGAGGCGATGAGCTTTTGGTTGCCTGTCTCTTTAACACGCCACCCTGTTCCCTGGCTAACATCTCTGTCTCAGGCATGCAGCAGTGTTCCAGCAAAGCTCAGCTCCAGATGGAATACCAACGCCTCATTTTCCATTTGGAATCCTATAGCCCTCCAGTCTTCAATGTCGAGTTCAATATTATTTGGACTCGAACACCCCCATGCCCTTGACCCCTTCCACACCCACACGAGACCTTGTTATCACATCGTCTGCTGTTACACACGACTTATTGTTAGCCAGGAATAGTCTCCATGAACAGTTAGTCACCCTCCGACACAGATCGTTATTCTCTCCTTTGTCCCTCCAATGTTCTCCCTCTGAACTGGTGGCAAAGACAGCAATGTGGACTGATATCCTTGAGCCAGCTGTTTGTCCCATCTCCAGGAACAGGGTTATCTCCACTGGCGGATAATTAAACCACTTTGTTGTTGCGTTGACGTGAGGAGACTGTGTAAATGTAAACTTTTTCTAAATTCCCACCTTTCGTTGATTAAACTGTGAGTTCACTCTGAATCACAACACGTGTCACAGCGCATTTGGAGGCCCAGATTAGCTCTGCTGGTTCGACACAGCAAGTAAATGAGAGTTTCTATTCGTATCATTCTCTTGCCTTCTCCCTGTAAATCTCCACATTGTTACTTTGGACATGACCACCGAATTCCGTTTTGTGTTCTTGAATCTGCCTCCTTGTCACGGTCAGACAGGGACAAAAAAGTGTTCTTCCTAATGTCACTTTTACTTTTTTTTCCAAATGCCTTGAAATCTCTGCCAATTTTTTGGGAAATTGAAAGGATTCTCATTCCTGCACATGAGGCTGAATTGATTTAATTTCTAACGTAAAGGACTGCGGATGCTGAGAATCCGAGACACAAAGAGGAGCTGCTGGAGAAACTCAGCAGGTTTGGCAGGACCTGTTGGAGAAAACAGAATTCTGAAATATTGTCTCTGATTCTCTTTCCACCGATGCGGAGTTGCTCCTGGAATTTCTGTTCTGGCTTTTAACTGAAAATTTATTTAATCTTTCGTGACAAAACAACCAGACTCGCCATGTCCAGATATGTAACCCTTTCGAAACCTGTGAAGTGATTGTATTCAAACAAACCCAGCAATAACTCACTCTTTCTCAGCTCCACAGGCAGAGAGACCTGGGAAATGAAGCTGTCAGTGTGGTTCTTTATTCGTGGGTCGAGTGGTTAATTCGAGGGATTTGAGATCGATTGCGGTTTCCCCACGCAGGTGTGAACCTTGCCGACTACAGTTGAGAAATGTCGTCAAAAAGAAAGGAAGACTGTTCCCCGGTTTCTTATTTAAGATTCAAATCAGTGGAGGGGTTGGTGGGAATCTGCAACCCACTGCCTGTCAGGGTGGAACAATCAGATATCCAAGGGCTACTTTTGAGGCTATGCGCCAAGTGTTTGGAAATGAGACTAGAACAGTGAGGGGCGTGAAGTCGTGATCGAAATGAAGCAGGCACCTGAGGACGAAGGTGTTTTATTTGCCAGTGAAAGATACTGCTTCACAAAGTTGGGACTATGGAAGGGAAGCAGTGATGGTGATTATCTTTGGCTGTTCACCTTGTGAATGTTCCCATTACTGCGCATGTCCGTGTTAACGTCAGAACTCAGCAGCATGGCGGCGTCAGGTACGCACAGGGCCGGGGGCGCAATGGATGACGCATCTGACTCTACCTACCTGTTTGAAATGCAGCTCACAGCTTCTTCACACATCCCAATTAATCTTTCTCATTGTCCTGAAGCCGGCATACGGTTTGAATTCCTGATCTGTAGGAATGAAAATCTTTTCACTGTCTCGCGTCAGAAAGTGTCCCTGAGAACATCAGAGACAAGTCACAGCGCTGTCAGAGGAGGGGAAGCTGAAAGAGCCCCACACGCTGCTCATGGACACATTTCACTTTCCCCAACTCACCGCCCCAACCACTGCGGCTCCTGGGAGTGGAAAGGGAACAAACACCAAAACCCAGTCTCAGCTTTGTAAATCTTCAGGAAATAAGAAATCTGTTCATCCCGTTGGATCTTCCATCCTGGGCTGACAGCGTTGATTTTAAATGGTTGTCCAGCCAGTGCCGATTCGTTTTAACTGAAAAAAATCTTCCTTATCTCATCCCAGCATTTCTTGCCACAGAGAACTGTGCGGCAGAGTTCATGTATATATTTCCTTGTATGGTATTTGGTAAATAGCATTCGTCTGCTGGTTGTTTGTACAGGGTATTCCAGGTTCATTAGCGGCTGTTGGTAGGTTTGTGGGCTACCATGATGCTGAGAGCGTTGAGTTGTCTGGACATCATTTCCTAGATGTCTTTTATGTAAAGTAATGTGGCTAGGGTTTCTGCACACGTTGTGTCTGCATGTGTCAGTTTGTTGATGTGAAATCGGCACATTGTGTTTATAGGTTGGCAAAAGTGCGGATTGCAGATGCTGGAAACCAGAGTTTAGATCAGAGTGGTGCTGGAAAAGCACAGCAGGTCAGACAGCTTCCGGGAAGCAGGAAAATCGACGTTTCGGGCAAAAGCCCTTGATCAGGAATAGAGGCAGGACGCCTCCAGGGTGGAGAGATAAATTGGGGGTCGGGGTGTGCTGGGCCGAAGGTAGCAAAGAGTACAAAAGGTGAATGGGGTGGGGATGGAGGTGACATGTCAGAGAGGAGTGGAGCGGATAGGTGGGAAGGGAGATTGGCAGGTAGGACAGGTCATGAGGATAGCACTGTGCTGGAAGTTTGGAACTGAAGTAAGGTGTGGGGAGGGGAAATGAGGAAACTGGTGAAGTC
>NW_025211422.1:4670-7676 GCF_004010195.1 Chiloscyllium plagiosum
TTTGGCCACGTTGATGTTAATGGATGTGAACAGGGCTGTTATGTCAAAGGACAGCATTATTCCATCCTCTTTTATCTTAGTGTCTTTGGTGTTCAGGAATTCTTGGATGGAGTAAATGGAGTGGCGTGAATCTTCGACTTGGTGTTTTAGTCTTCAGTGGAGGCCTTTGACTAGTCTGTATATTGGTGTTCCAAATGGTGAGACTGTGGGCCTGAGGGGGGGTCCAGGTTTGAAAAGGAGAACAACAACAAAGTGCCATTCCTAGATGTCACAGTAGAGCGCACAGTCAATGGGGAACTTCAAACTGGCGTCTACAGAAAACAACACACACAAACCAAATACTTAACCACAGAAGCAATCGTCCCAACACCCACAAACGTTGCTGCATCAGGACATTATATCAACGAGCCACTACACACTGCAGCACAGAGAAACTACGAAGAGCACAAGAGAAATACGTATATAGTGTATTTAAGGAGAACGGGTACCCAATAAACCCAGTCCGCCGATTTCTCATTGATGCTGCCAAGCTGACTCTCAAAACTTCGGTTTGTGCCTCCATTCTTTCCTGTTTGTTTTTTCTGGGTTTTGAAAGCTATCCCAATCCCCTGACTGAGTATTGGAGTTGGGAAGTTATGTTGTGGCTGTAGAGGACATTGGTTGACTACTTTTGGAATATTGTGTGCAATTCTGGTCTCGCTCCCATCAGAAGGATACTGTGGAAATTGAAAGGGTTCTGAAGCACCAGTGTGTCCACAGAGGGGAAGAGGCCCTTCTGCTGCCCTGAGTGTAAGAAGGCCTTCCGTGATTCCTCTGCCCTGCTGACGCACCAGTTGGTCCACACCGGGGAATTCTGTTCTCGAGCACCAAGTGCGAGATGGCCTTCAATAGTTCTTCCCACCTGTTGACACACCAGTGGGTCCACACTGAGGAGAGGCAGTTCTTCTGCCCCGAGTGCAGGAAGGGATTTGCTCTATCCTCCGATCTGCTGGCCCATTGGTGGGTCCACATGGGAGAGAGGTCGTTCAGTTGCCCTAAGTGCAGGAAGGCCTTCAGCAATTCCTCAGCCCTGCTGAGGCACCACTCCGTCCACACTGGGGAGAAGCCGTTGGCCTGTCCCGAGTGTGGCAAGGGCTTTATCCGCTCCTCCAGCACCAGCTGGTCCACACGGGGGCTGGGTGGCGGCCATTTTGCTGACCTGAGTGCGGAAAGGCCTTCAGCAATTCCTCCACCTGTGTGTCCTTCAGCAGATTTTAGGCTATTTGGCCCGTCGAGTCTACTCTGCCATTCGTTAGAGACAAAATTAGTGCAGATGAGATTAGCGACAGGAAACAGGCCATTTGTCCCAACAAGTCCACACCGACCCTCCGAAGAAAAAACCAATCCAGACCCATTTCCCTCTAACTAATGTACCTAACTCTATGGGCAATTAAGCATGGCCAATCCACATGACCTGCACATATTTGGTTTATGTAAGAAGACAGGATCACCAAGAGAAAACCCATGCAGACACTGGGAGAATGTGCAAACTCCTCACAGACAGCCATTCAAGGCTGGAATCAAACCTGGATCCCGGCGCTGTGAGGCTGCAGTGGTAACCACTGAGCCACTACACATTGCAACCCGAAGTTGCAAGCAGGAGGTTGGGAGAATACAGCAAGCCAGGCAGCACCAGCATGTGGAGTAGTCAGCGTTTTGGGTATTAACCCTTCTTCAGGACTGAAACGTTGACTTCTCCATGAGAAACGATTTATGGAAATGATGCTGGGGGTTGTAGGATTTGAGCTCCAGGGAGAGGCTGAATAGGCTGGAACTGTTTTCACTGGAGCATCGGAGCAGAGGAGTGACCTAATAGAGGTTACAAAATCTTGAGGGGCATGGACAGGGTAATAAACAAGGTCTTTTCTCTGGGGTGGGGGAGTCCAGAACTAGAGGGCATAGGTTTAGGGTGTGAGGCGAAATATATTAAAGGAACAACGTCTTCATGCAGGGGGTGGTACATATATGAAATGAGCTGCCAGAGTATATGGGTCAGGTTCTGTCAAATGGGACTAGATTAATTTAGGATATCAGGTCAGCATGGACAAGTTGGACCAAAGGGCCTGTTTCCATGCTGTACGTGACCTTGACTACTCGTCCTGATGTAATTTTAAAATAGAGTCCAAGTAAATTTGAATAGTTCAATCTTATTGAGCTCACTTCCTGAAAAGTTTCAAATGAATCATCTGAGCGATACTGTTTAAACATGCTAAGTTGGACAAAGTATCCCATCAAGTTCAAGATAAACACAGAGTTGAAGACGTCAGAAGTCAGAACACCATGTGGACTAAAACTGATCACAATATTCCAGGTGCAACCTCATCAACGTCCTGTACAACTACAACATAACTTGCCAACATCTATACTCAGTTCTCTAACTGATGAAGGCCAGTGTGCTGAAACCTTTCTTCACTGCCTTGTGTACCGATGTTGTCAGAGATATAGGACCTACTTTAAACTGATCCACAATCCAGCTGATGGGTGCCCAGAAGCAGAGTAGTGCTGCGTGAGTGTGCTGGGCACATAACCCAGAGGTCGATGGGTCAAAACCATGTGATGCTATTGCTCAATGTCTTCGTAAGCTGCTTTCATTTACAAAGGTGCTCTGTTCTGTATCTTGCCTTTGCATCTGCTTCCCAAATGCTCTTCAGTGGAGGAGTGGCAGCTGGAGCCCAGGAGTTCAACGACCCCCCGGAGCTTGAGGAAGGTCCAAGCTCCAAGAAGTGGGGGTAAGGCTGGAGTCTGGATTTGCTCAAGGCTTGTATTTTTAACTCATTTAAATGGTACCTCCTGTATGGGGCTATGTTTTACATTAAAACCGGAGAATCATATCAGAGTGTTTATATTTAGCAGCGGTAGTTGGTAAAATGCACTCTCTGGAGGAGCACCTTCTATGATGCTGCATTTCTTGCCTTATGCCCTTCCCCCATTTCTTATCTCCCAGCTTTATTTTATATTTTTTTGGTC
>NW_025211422.1:8145-9696 GCF_004010195.1 Chiloscyllium plagiosum
TGCTCCACCCTCATCTCTGACCTATCACCATCAATCCCTACCTCCATATACCTATTGCACTCCCAGCTGCCTTTCCTCCAGCCCCACTTCCTTCCCATTTATCTCTCAGCCCCCTTGGACCACTCTTTATTCCTGATGAAGAGCTTATGCTCTAAACCAAGACTGTGATGAAACACCATCCTCAACAAATAGGAAACAGCTCCCAAGTCAGATTTCATTCCCTCTTCTGTTTCCCAGTTGTTTCAGAAATAAGATATGTCTTTTTCTTCCACGAGAAAGTGATCTTCCACTTTGCGCTGTCTGAAGTGTGCTGCCACATTATTACTTCAGCCACCTTTTAAGAATCCTTTCAACCTGTTTTTCTAACAATTGTGGAGGTGACCAAAAGCAAACATTTCACTCCTCCTCAATGCCCCATTTCTCCTCCTATGAGCCAGTTTGTCATGTTGTCTATGTTACAAGCAGCCGAGTGCACTTCGTTTCTGAATTGAAATTTGTCCGTTGAAGTGATCAGGATTAATATTTATAGATGGCTAGCTGTGTTTGTACTAACTGTAATTATCCACCAATACGATGTTTTTTGTTCCACCAAAATTGGAAACAATGATCTGTGTTATTATTGCAGTCGGATGTCGAAAATCATCCCAGCGATCTTCACGTTATTATAGTTTACTGTGGCCATAACAGCATTGCGCGGCAGTTTGATGTGACTAAAACTTGGATGGAAAGAATGTAGATTGATGAGAAGTCAAAATGGCAGAGTCTCTGGCCACAATCGATCTGTCTGGCTTGATTATATGAGTGGCGGCTCTTCAAGAGCAACTTCAACTCCATCACTTCAACCAGCAAGAGGAGATAAGTGTGAACACAACATTCCAACTGAGACATATACGCATTGCTTCGATGTTCTTGATCAAAATCCTGGAACTCGCTCCTGAACCTTTATTATAGAGCACTTCATATTTGTGAAGCAATTTAAGAGGCAGCTCACCACCACTTTTTCAAGGACAGTTTGGCAAGACTTGCTGGCAGAGCCAATGATATGCACATGATATTGGAAATAGTCTAATCGTATGGATAGATGATTGGCTAACCAATGATACAGGAGGGATAAGGGGCATGTTCAGGATCGCAACTTATAACTAGCAACGTGCCCCAGGGATCAGTGCTGGGGGAAAAACTATTTACAATATAGATATGAATTACTTGGATAAGTAAAGTGAATGTACTATTGCCAAGACTGCAGTAGAGACAGTTGATAAGAATGCCGGTGGTAAGGATGACATGAACTCTTCGTCCAAGTTCAGTGAGTAATAGGGAAGGCAAAAGGGAGATTGGCCTTTAAGCAGAGTACAAAAGTAGGGAGGTTATAGTGAACCTCCGCCTGGAGGTTTTGATTGAAAGTGCAGTGAAGATTCAACCAGCTGACAGTGGATCTGAATCACATGTAGATCAGACCAGGTTTGGACAGCAGGAAACCAGATAAGTTTTTACAACAAACCACAACGATTTCATCATTTGACTCTTAATTCCAGATTTATATTGAATTCA
>NW_025211422.1:11656-13702 GCF_004010195.1 Chiloscyllium plagiosum
CTATAAGAGGGGAGACACAGACTGCTTGATACAGACATACAATGGGCGGGAGTAGGCCACTCGGCCCTTCGAGCCTGCTGCAACATTCAGTAAGATCATGGCTGATCTGAATACAACCTCAGCTCTACATTCCTCCACATCCCCGACAATCTGTCGTCACTTAGTTAGCAAGAACCTATCTACCTCTGCCTTAAAGATACTGAATCCGCTGCCTTTTGAGGAAGACACACAACCCTCAGAACGAAATGAAATCATCCTCATTTCTGTCTTCTACTTTTAAAATATGACCCTCTATTTTCAGATATTAAGATAAGGATACAAGCTGCTTTCAAATAATACCTGTGGCACAGTTAACTATCTCAAAGTGCTTCACGTGAACATAATGAGAATTCCTTTAAAAATCACAAGACCGGAGCACAGAATAGGACAGGTGACCAAAGACGTGGTCAAAGAGGCAGGTTTATGGAAACCTTTCAAACAGGTTCAATTTCCCAAACATCAGAGGACAAAGACGTAAAGAGCAAACACAAAATAGCAAAGGATGGGAAGCAACAGTGTAGACATAATGTCACAGGATGAGGAATCCAGGGAACATGAATTCAAATCCCACCACAGCAAGAGGTGAGATGTGAATAATTCAAATCATAAATGGGGAACACAAAGTTAGTCTCAGTATGGTATCGATGGCACTGACGTCAATAGTCATAAAAACCCGTGTTCACCAATGTCCTTTCTGGAGGGAAACTGCCATCCTTACCTGGTTTTGCGGACATGTGACTCCAGACCCACAGGAATGTTGTTGATTCTTAAACTGCCCTCTGAATTGTCACAAGCAAGACACCTTGCACTTTGGGATGAATAATAAATATCAACCTTGTGAAAGTGTCATAACAGAAATTGCTGGAGAAACTCAGCCAGTCTGGCAATACCGATGGAGAGAGAGAGAAAAAAACTGTCAATATCCTGTCCTGCGTCCAGAACACTTGTGAAAAAGGGTCACAGCACTTGAAATGCTAACTCTGCTCCTTTCTCCACCTGCGCTGGCAGTCCTATTGAGTTTCTCCAGCAATTTATGCATCTTTGTGTTTCAGATCTCCAGCATCTGCAGTTCTTCATTACACTGACTTAGGGAAGCTCAAATCCCATAAAAGGGTAAAACAGAAGGGCTGGAATTACTCAGCAAGTCTGGCAGCAGCTATGGAGATAAAAACAGTTAGTTCTTCGGGTCATTGAATGATCTTACATCAGGGACAAACTTTTGGGGAAGCTGCAAGAATAAATGACACTGGTGTAACTTCAACATTTGGGAGAACTCTCTCAGCCATGGAGGTCAGACGGACTCAGCAATCTGGTCCTGCTCATTACCTGTTAACTTCTCCATTTGTTGATCTTGTTATATTTCGACATGGTTGACACATTCCTATGTTTTAACATGGTTTTCGAAACTGACAGGAATTTTCCATGTAAGTAATCATGCATTAGAGAGTTTGGAACGTGAATGTAAATTTTAAACAAAAAGTATTTATTTATGCATGGGGTGTGGGCATCGCTGGCAATGCCAGCATTTTTATCCATCCTTAACCACCCGGTGGTTGGTTGGAAAAGTGAATGAAGGTGTCTGAGATTGTCTTGATCAGCATAGCAATCTCAAAGATGGGTGTGCTCAGGTAGAAGTACCCTCCACTCCCACAGCCAAGTCTGCATTCACTGCAATTACAGATGCCATCTAAAACTGCCAGGACAAGGACAGCATGTGATTACAATCAGAATAAAGCTTCCTCTACTCTTAAATTGAAAGTGAAGCTACCTCAATACTGTCCCCAACAAACACTGCCAAGATAGAGACATCATTGGGTTAGATACAGAATAAAACTCCTTCTACACTTCCACATTCATACAGTCCCAGGACAATGACAGCAAAGGGTTAAATAAACAGTAGAGCTTCTTCCATTATGACTAACACTTAGTACGTTCTACACCAATCCTCAAGGAAAATTCAGAACTGAGACTATTATCTGGTACTGAGTTCACACATCCTAATGGGAA
>NW_025211422.1:14498-23051 GCF_004010195.1 Chiloscyllium plagiosum
ACATCGGGGACAAACTTTTGGGGAAGCTGCAAGAGCAAAAGGCACTGGTGTAACTTCAACATCTGGGAGAACTCTCTCAGCCATGGAGGTCAGACTGACTCAGCATTCTGGTCCTGCTCATTACCTCTTAACTTCTCCATTTGTTGTTCTTGTTATATTTCTACATGGTTGACACATTCCCATGTTTAAAAATGATATTCCAAACTGACAGGAATTTTCCATGTAAGTAATCATACATTAGAGGGTTTGGAATGTGAATGTAACTTTTAAACAAAAAGTATTTATTCATGCATGGGGTGTGGGCATCGCTGGCAATGCCAGCATTTTTATCCATCCATAACCACCCTGTGATTGGTTGGAAAAGTGAATGAAGGTGTCTGAGATTGTCTTGATCAGCACAGCAATCTCAAAGATGGGTGTGCTCAGGTAGAAGTACCCTCCACTCCCACAGCAAGTCTGCATTCACTTCAATTACAGATGCCATCTAAAACTCCCAGAACAAGGACAGCATGGGATTACAATCAGAATAATGCTTCCTCTACTCTTAAATTGAAAGTGAAGCTATCTCAACACTGTCCCCAACAAGCACTGCCAAGACAGAGACAGCACTGGGTTAGATACAGAGTAAAACTCCTTCTACACTTCCCCATTCATACAGTCCCAGGACAATGACAGCAAAGGGTTAAATAAACAGTACAGCTTCTTCCATTATGACTGACACTTAGTACGTTCTACACCAATCCTCAAGGAAAATTCAGAACTGAGACGATTATCTGGTACTGAATTCACACACCCTAATGGGAATGACAGCAACAGAAAATCATTTGTGAAACACTGATAAAACACAAACAATATGCAACAAAACTAGACTGTTATTGGGATCAAATACAATTAAATGACAGGAGACATAGTCCCTGCAATGATCCGAATGTGAGCTGAACAACTTTCTAACTTGAATAATATTCTCTGGGAATGCAATATCCACTCACTGCTGTCTATTCAATTCCTCTGCTCTCGTTCAGGGCTGAGTTGCGGCTGACCACATGGTGGCGTGGGGTCAAAAGTTTCGAGAGTTAAGGTCAACTTGGATTGAGGGCATCCTGTGTCATGCCAGTGAGGTCGCGAGTCACTGATTTACTCAACTTATAATCGGGGACAAGGGGATGTCAGGCGGGGCTTGTATCAGTTTGAGTTTAGAAGAAACAGATGATCTGATGGAGCTGTATAACATCTGGAGAGGACTTAATGTAAATGTAATGTCCACTCATTTCTAGCCAGAGACTAGCCTCTCATTTAAGATAGGAGAGTTTTGATTTTCTCTCAAGTGTTATCGAGTCTTTGAAATTCACTTTTTTAGAGAGCAGCATGTGGTGGTGGCACGGTGGTGAGCACTGCTGCCTCACGGCATCAGTGATCTGGGTTTGATACCACCGTCGGGCCGACTCTCTGTGTGGAGCTTGCAGATTCTCCCCTTGTGTCTGCGTGGCTTTCCTCTGGTGCTCTGGCCTCCTCTCACAGTCCAAAGGATGTGCAGGTGAGGGTAGTTTGGCCATGGAAGATGCAGGGTTACAGGGATAGGGTAACGAACTGGGTCTGGAGTGGGACGGTCAGTCAATGTTGACTCGATGGGCTGAATGGCCTACTTGCACGCAATTGACCGATATCAATCAACAGTATACACTTGATTTATAGTTACCGACATCAAATTACATTAGTGGTTTGTTATTTAATCTCTTACGTTATCGTATTCATCCAAATACAGAATCTAGAAAATTGCTTAATTACAATGTCCAATATCTGCAGAGCACTTTTTCTTTTTGTCACGACCATTATCTTGAACTCTGACGTATGACCTGTTCTTTGCTGTCAAAGTTCCTTACTTGTCCCTACATTGTCATGGTTTTACTTTGTCGAATGTCTTCCTGGCTTTTTGCAGTTAAGACCCTATAATCTGCCTTCGTCAACACTTTCCCTTACAATTCTGGACTAAGGATTTCATGAAAAACCTCAGAGTGTGGTGAGACTGTGGAACTCACTACCATAATGAATAGTTGGGGTAAAAGACATTACAATTAAGGGTAAGCAACCCAATACAAATGAGTGTTACTGTCACCAGATTCACAACACAGTGAAATTAAAACATGCAATGTCCCTCAATTTCTCAACTGTTCCTAACCAGACTTGATGAAGAACAGATCTTGCACGTCAACATTATAAATTAAATAAAAACCAACAAATTATAAATACGGCAACTACGCTAGGGCAAAGTAAAAGTAGATAATCTAATTAATAGCAATGATTTAAACCCTTTGATCAAGTCCCCCACCATCTCAGAGACAGAAATTTAAGTGGCAAATTAAGAAATTTTTATTTAAAACTTACCAATTCAAACAAACAGTTTCCAACAATGTATTGCCAAGCCTTTGTGCAATCCTTGGACTATGAGCTTTTCACAGACACGTAACTGGAAATCTAATTTAAAAGTCAGTGCTGAATGTGAATAGACACCTCAAAGTATTCAGCCATTTCTTACAGGCTGGGACTCATCCCCAGAAAGAGCCAACAATTCTTTAAATGGACAGTAGAATCTAGAGAGAACAGCTCCTGGGCTCAACAAGCAGCAACGCCCAAAGGAAGCAAAGTTGGCGGCGGGGCAGGGTGGGGCAAGGGCATAAAACAAAAAAGCCCACTGACTCTCCCACTGCACACACACTGTCAGAACGCACAGGGGCTCAGTCCTGGGAGTGACCCACAGCAGTTTCATCAAGAGAACCACACTTAATGAACAGATCTTGCACACCAGAATCATAATTCAAACAAAAACAAACAATTATGAATTACGCAAATTTACTAGGGCAAATTTAAACAAAATAATCCAGTTAATAGCAATGATTTAAGCCTTTTGATCAAGTCCTCCACCATCTCATATACAGAAACGGAAGGTGCAAATTAAAAAAGAGAATTTTAAAAAATATCAATTCAAGCAAACAGTTTCTCACAATGGATTGCCAAGCCGTTGGGCAATCCTTCGATGATGAGTTGTTCACAGGCACATAACCGTAAATTTAATTTCAAAGTCACTGCTGAAAGCAAATGGACACCCTGAAGTATTCAGCTATTTCTTACAGACTGGCACTCGTTCCCAAACAGAGCCAATAATTCTTTAACTGGACAGAAAATAACTAGAATGAACAGCTCCTGGGCTCAACGAGCAGCAGCGCCCATTGGAAGCAAAGTTGCGGGGATGGGAGAGCACGACGGCATAAAGTAAAAAAATCCAACCGACTTTCCCACTATAAGCACTGTCAGAATGGGCAGGGGTTCCGTCCTCGCTGTGACCCACAGCAATTTCACCAGCAGAATCAGATTGTTGGGAGCACTGGTGTGCCCGCTGGTGCTTCTGCAAGGTGCAGAATGATGAGAACCTCCGCCTGCACTCGGGGCAGGTGAACGGCCTCTCCCCGGTATGGTCCCCGCCTGTGCCTCAGCAGGTGGGAGGAATTGCTGAAGGCCTTCCCGCACTCTGGGCAGGGGAAGGGCCTCTCCCCGGTATGGACCCGAAGGTGGGATGCCTGGTTAAAGCCCTTCCCGCACTTCAGACAGGAGAACGGGCTCTCCCCAGTGTGGACTCGCTGCTGCCTCAGCAGGGCAGAGGTATCGTTGAAGGCCTTCCCGCAATTGGAGCAGCTGAAGGGCTTCTCTAATATGTGGACCCGGCGGTGGGTCAGCAGGACGGAGGAATAGCTGAAGGAGCTTCCCGCAATCGCCTCTCGCCTGTGTGACCTGCTGGTGCCTCTGCAGAACGTAGGAACTGCTGAAGGCCTTCCCGCACTTCGGACATCTGAAGGGCCTCTCCCCCGTGTAGACCCCCTGGTGCCTCAGTAGGCGGGAGGAATTGCTGAAGCCCTTTCCGCACTCAGTGCAGGAGAACGGCCTCTCCCCGGTGTGACTACGCCCATGAGGCTCCAGGTCAGATGGGAAATGGAAGCCTTTCCCACAGTCGCCACACTTCAATAGTGTCTCCACGGGACGGGATTCCTTGGGTTTCTCCATGAACGAAGCTTCAGCTGCACACAAACGCGTGTACAGCACCTCTCTGCCGTGAATTCCTCCTCCCAGTCTGTAGAACATTTTCTGGCTCCACAATCAGAGTGCTGCAACAGTAGGGTCTCTCTTCCAGTCTCACTGATGCTGAAAACGCACTGAAACAGGAACCAAAAAGCTTGGTTCCTTCTCACAGAATCATAGTCAAAAATTGTTATAGTCCCGATGGATTCAGTGACTGTCAGACATTGAAATTGTGAAATTGAGGACTGCAAATGCTGGAGAGTCAGAGTCAAAGTGCAATGCTGGAAAATCAAGCTGATCAGGCAGCATCCGATGAGTAACAGAGTTAATGTTTCAGGCAAAGCCCTTCATCTATTGATTTTGAAACTTCCGTCGTCAGATCTTCAAATAATCTGTAAAAAGGGATGACAAAAATCATCACTGTCAGTCCAGGTTAGAAATTCCAAACAAGCAATTCTACTTTCCGCAGAACATTCTTTTCTTTTCCCACAAAATTGAAAGCACCATCCCACCTCCTGTCATCCCTCTATTCTCACTCCGCTCAAACTAATTCTCCCGATGGTACTGATTCAGGATCTTACAGAGACCGAAAAGTGAAAACACCAGGACAGACAACTCTGAATTTTGGATACCTCCACCTGAAAGTTAGTATCTTTCACGATATCTCGGAGTGAGTAAGTCTGATTTTGGGAAGCAAACAAAAGTGTCAATTCAGGATGAACCTTCAATGCAGCTTCTTGAGAAACAACCAGACACGGAATGGTTAACATCTGGGGAGGTGGAAGTTGGGAGTTGGGGGAAATGAGATATCAAGGCATTAGCACCGACACCAGACAGAAACTGAACATACAGGCATGCAAACGTTACGGGCAAGCCAGAGTCATAGAGATACACAGCACAAAACAGGTCCTTCAGTCCAACTCATCCGTGCCGACCAGATACCCTAAATTAATCTCGTCTCATTCTCCAGCACTTGACCCATATCCCTCTGAACTCTTCCTATTCATATATCCATCCAGACGCCTTTTAAATGTTATAATTGGACCTACATCCACTACTTCCTCCGGCAGATCATTCCTTACACTTGCCTCCCTCACCCCAAACATATTACCCTCCTGTTCTGGACTTCTCCCATCCCAGGGAAATGACCTTGTCCATTTACCCTATCCATGCCTCTCATGATTCTATAAACGTCTGTGAAGTCACCCCTCAGCCTCTGGTATACCGGGGAAAACAGCTCAAGCACTGCGTTTACTTTTAGCTTCACACTCACTGAACCTTCCTCCCATGTAAAACATTGTTTCGCTCCCCAACACTGTCCATGGGAAAAGCCAAGAGTTCTGAGACTCTGGAGTTGGGGGAATGCCACGTAGAATTCCTACAATGTGGAAGCACACCATTCAGCCCAACAAGTCCACACTGACCATCCAAAGTGTAACACATGCAGACACTTTCTCCTATCCCATTACACTACACTTACTGCACACTCTGGGCCCACTTAGTATGGTCACTTCTCCCGAAACCGCACATCGTTAGACTTTGGGAGGAAACCAGAGCAGCCAGAGAAAACCCACGCAGACACGGCAGGGAGAATGTGCAAATTCCGCACATACAGTCGCCCCAAGGCAGGAATCAAACGTTGGTCCTTGGTGCTGTAAGGCAGCAGTGCTCACCACTGACCCATCGTGCAACTTACGCATGCAAAAAGAGGTGGGGACTGGGAACTTTGTTAATTGTACCATACAGTGGATTGTTGAGCAAGGTTAAATCTCACGGGATCCAGGGAGAGCTAACCAACTGGGTACAAAATTTAGAAGCGCGTTGAGATGCTGGAATCCTTCCTGAAAACAACAAATGCTGAAGATCACAGTGGGTCAGGCAGCGCTGTGATACTCTATGACTGGATAGTGTGGATGTGGAGATGATGTTTCCACTAGGAGAAGGGTTGAGGATGCCAAGTCATTGAGGGCATTTAAGACAGAGATAGGGTCTTGATTAGTAAGGGGTCAAGGGTTATGAGGAGAAGGCAGCAGAATGGGATGGAGAAATATATCAGCCATGATCGACTGGTGGAGTAGACTCGATGGGCCAAATGGCCTCATCCTGCTCCTGTGTATTATGGTCTTAAAGCGGAGCAGTAGTCTTAAGGGGTTCTCACAAACTATTTCAGAATCCTGAAGAGGAGTTGTTGAACTTGAAACCTTAACTCTGCTTTCTCTCCACATATGCTTCCAGTCCTGCTGCGTTTTTCCAGTGTTGTCAGTTTTTGTTTCAGATTTCCAGCATCCACAGTTCTTTGTCTTATTTATCACAGTCATTCCTTGCCTTTCCCAAGTGTCTGGAACTTCATATCCCTGATCTACAAACTGTTCACTTACCCTAGAAATGACCACTACCTCCTTATCAGAGTAGACCCCTTTGTTGCAAAATGATTGTTCAATTCTGTGACCAAAATAATTGCATTCGTAATTACTTACACCAGGGACTCTCAATATCTCAGGCAAGAACACAGCCAGATTTTTTCAGACAGTACATTTATGTGATTTGATACAAATCCCTATTCCCTACTTTACCAGCGTGCTGCTGGGAATGGAGGGTTTGAGTTAAGAAGAAGCTGGGACACTTTTCCAACGAAGCCTAGCAAGTTGACAGATAACCTTATAGATATTTTAAAAATCAGGAGGGTATAGATAAGGTGTCATTTCCTGGAGACTCAGAATATTTTATTGCTCCAGAAGGTGTAAAAGGGGGTCAAAGATTCAGCAGAAATCGAGCAGAGCTGAGAACAGACAACATTTAACTCTGTGGGAACAGGGAGACCAGAGGACAGAGAAATCAGGACCTGTAATCCGAGCTGACACCAAACTACCATGTTATCAGTGCTTTGACAATGGTAATTCTGGGCGGGGCAGGTTGAATTATGAATTGAATAGTAGCTTCCTCAACGATACTGTGCAGTGCGCTCGCGGCCTGTCTCTGTGGCGCGACTGGTCAGCGCGTTCGCCTGTTAACCGGAAGTTTGGTGCTTCGAGACCACCCAGGGACGGAGCGTTTGTTGTTCTCGCTCCTGCCGCTTTCTTGGCTGCAAATATGCGCGTTTTTAATGGTGTCAGGAAAATGTTTCCCAAACGGAAATCTTTTCCACTGAGGAAGCACAAAGGGGTTTCTGAATTGATTGAATTTCGAACGTAAAGGACTGCGGATGCTGAGAGTCCGAGACAGAGAGCGAAACTGCTGGAGCAACTCAGGAGGTTTGGCTGTACCTGGATGAGGAAAAAAAAAGTTCTCAAATATTGTCTCTGATTCTCTTTCTACAGATGCTGCCTGACCTGCTGAGTTGCTCCTGCAATTACTGGTTTTGTTTTTAACTGAAAGTCCATTTCATCTTTCGGGATGAAACACCCAGACTCGCCATTTGCAGATATTTAACCCTTTCGAAACCTGTGAAGTGATTGGATTCAAACAAACTCTGCAATGATTTACTCTTTCTCAGCTCCACAGGCAGAGAGTCCTGGGAAATGAAGCTGTCAGTGTGGTTCTGTATTGGTGGGCCGAGTGGCGAATGCGATGGATATGAAATCCATTGCGGTTTCCCCACGCAGGTGTGAACCCTGCCGACGACAGCTGAGAACTGTCGTCAAAAAGAAAGGGAGATTGCTCCACGGCTTTTTAAAAGATGCAAATCAGTGGAGGGGTTGAAATATTTCAATCACATTGGGACTTGTCGGGAATCTGCAACCCACTGCCTGACAGGGAGGAACAAGCAGATATCTCCAGAGCTGCTTTTGAGGATATGAGCCAAGAGTTTGGAAATGAGACTAGAACAGTGAGGGGCGTGAAGTCGTGATCGAAATGAAGCAGGCACCTGAGGACAAAGGTGTTTTATTTCCCAGTGAAAGGTACTGCTTCACAAAGTTGGGACTATGGAAGGGAAGCAGTGACGGTGATTATGACTCCACCTACCTGTTTGAAATGCAGCTCACAGCTTCTTCACACACCCCAATTAATCTTTCACATTATCCTGAAGCCGGCATACGGTTTGAATTCCCGATCTGCGGGAATGAGAATCTTTTCATTGTCTCGCGTCAGTAAGTGTCCCTGAGAACATCAGAGTCACGTCACAGCGCTGTCAGAGGAGGGGAAGCTGAAAAAGCCCCACACGCTGCTCACGGGCACACTTCACTTTCCCCAACTCACCGCCTCAACCACTGCGGCTTCTGGGAGTGGAAAGGGAAGAAACGCCAAAACCCAGTCTCAGCTTTGTAAATCTTCAGGAAATAAGAAAACTGATTATCCTTTCCGGTCTTCCATCCTGGCCTGACAGCGTTGATTTTAAATGGCTGTCCAGTTTTTGCCGATTCGTTTTGGCTGAAAAAATCTTCCTTATCTCATCCCAGCATTTCTTGCCACAGAGACCTGTGCGGCAGAGTTCATGTATATATTTCCTTGAATGGTATTTTGTAAATAACATTCGTTTGCGGGTTG
>NW_025211423.1:0-2066 GCF_004010195.1 Chiloscyllium plagiosum
AACGTCGATTCTCCTGTTCCCTGGATGCTGCCTGACCTGCTGCGCTTTTCCAGCAACACATTTCCAGCTCTGATCTCCAGCATCTGCAGACCTCACTTTCTCCTCAAAGAAAGAGTAGGGCCGATCAGGGATAGCATAGGGAACTTGTGTGTGGAGTCTGAGGAGGTAGGGGAAGCCCTAAATGAGTTTTTTGATCCTGTCTTTACGAAAGAAATGGACTTTGTAGTGAATGAAACTTTTGAAGAGTAGGTGTGCATGCTGGAATGGATAGAGATAGAGGAAGCTGATGTGCTGAAAATTTTGTCAAACATTAAGTTTGAAAAGTTGCCAGGCCTGGACCAGATTTGTCCTCGGCTGCTTTGGGAAACGAGAAATGCGATTGCTTCACCACTTGCCAAATTCTTTGCATCCTTGCTCTCCATGGAGTCATACCTGAGGACTGGAGAGAGGCAAATGTAATTTCTTTCTTCAAGAAAGGAAATAGGAAAATTCCCGGCAATTACAGACCAGTAAGTCTCACATCTGTCGTCTGCAAGGTGTTAGAAAGGATTCTGAGGGATAGGATTTATGACCATCTGGAAGAGCATGGCTTGATTAAATGCTTCTGGATTAGTGGTGCTGGAAGAGCACAGCAGTTCAGGCAGCATCCAAGGAGCTTCGAAACGTTGATTTCGAAGCTCCTTGGATGCTTCCTGAACTGCTGTGCTCTTCCAGCACCTCTAATCCAGAATCTGGTTTCCAGCATCTGCAGTCATTGTTTTTACCTCGTTGATTTTAACCCTACTGCGAATCCTCTTGCAAGGATGCCTGCCTTGATTAAATGCAGTCAACACGGCTTTGTGAGGGACAGGTCGTGCCTCCCAAACCTTATCGAGCTCTTTGAGGATGTGACTAGAAAAGTTGATGAGGGTCGAGCTGTGGATGTGGTGTATATGGACTTTGGATCAGTGATGCTGGAAGAGCACAGCAATTCAGGCAGCATCCGACGGTTCCAGCATCTGCAGTCATTGTTTTTACCTTGTATATGGACTTTAGCAAGGCATTTGATAAGGTTCCCCATTGTAGGCTTATTCAGAAGGTCAGGAGGAATGGGATTCAGGGGAACATAGCTGTCTGGATACAGAATTGGCTGGCCAACAGAAGACAGCGAGTGGTAATAGAAGGAAAATATTCTGCCTGGAAGTCAGTGGTGAGTGGTGTTCCACAGGGCTCTGTCCTTGGGCCTCTATTGTTTGTAATTTTTATTAATGACTTGGATGAGGGTATTGAAGGATGGGTCAGCAAGTTTGCAGACGTCACAAGGTTGGAGGTGTCGTTGACAGTATAGAGGGCTGTTGTAGGCTGCAGCGGGACATTGACAGGATGCAGAGATGGGCTGAGAGGTGGCAGATGGAGTTCAACCTGGATAAATGCGAGGTGATGCATTTTGGAAGGTCGAATTTGAAAGCTAAGTACAGGATTAAGGATAGGATTGTTGGCAGTGTGGCGGAACAGAGGGATCTTGGTGTACAGTTACATAGATCCCTTAAAATGGCCACCCAAGTGGACAGGGCTGTTAAGAAAGCATATGGTGTTTTGGCTTTCATTAACAGGGGTATTGAGTTTAAGAGTCGTGAGATCTTGTTGCAGCTCTATTAAACTTTGGTTAGATTGCACTTGGAATACTGCTTCCAATTCTGGTCGCCCAATTATAAGAAAGCTGTGGATGCTTTGGAGAGGGTTCAGAGGAGGTTTACCAGAATGCTGCCTGGACTGGAGGGCTTATCTTATTGAGGAGAGGTTGACTGAGTTCGGACATTTTTCATTGGAGAAAAGGAGAAGGAGAGGGGACCTAATTGAGGTTTACAAGATAATGAGAGGCATAGATAGAGTCGAGAGCCAGGGCAGAAATGACTAACACGAGGGGTCAAAGTTTTAAGCTGGTTGGAGGAAAGTATAGAGGGCATGTCAGAGGTGGGTTCTTTACACAGAGAGTTGTGAGAGCATGGAATGCGTTGCCAGTAGCAGTTGTGGAAGTAAGGTCATTGGGGACATTTAAGAGACTATTGGACATGCATATGGCCACA
>NW_025211423.1:18262-21438 GCF_004010195.1 Chiloscyllium plagiosum
GCATTGAATCTCCCATCAATAAAAGATCAGTTAGTGTCAGACTTAAATATCTTCAATGACCTCGTCTTCACTATTCCCTGGGGATGACGGCACTACAGATCGCATCGTCCTCAATGGAAAGGAACAACCTTATCTCAAACGTAAATGGGAGAACCGTTAATTTTAAAGTATGCTAACCTCACAGCAAATCACCTCCTCTTTTCAGAAATAAAGGCACAGCACATAGCAACAAAAATGGACCGATCAGTCCCTCAAAACTATCCTATAGCCCCATTGACTGTTCAGTAAAGTATTTATAAAACTTAGCCACCACTTCACCCTTGGGAAAATATTCCTGATACCTTCAGTCCATTTGAGCATAGTAAGTTGAAGTTTGGTCATTTGGCCCATCAAGTGTTCTTGGCTGTGCGATCCTACCTTACAGATTTCTCAACACAATTCTCCCACATAATCACTGTAACTCTTGATCCGCGTTTTAATCAATAGTTATCAATTTCTGTCTTAAACACATGACTGTGTCTTTATCTCTATATGTTTGTCTGTGTTGTGTGTGTGTGCTTCTGTGTATATCTGCTTCAAGGCAGGAGACATGGAGGGTTGTTTTTCAAACAAGCAGCCTGTGACCAGCCGTGATCCATGGTAAGCTGTGTTGGACCCACTTTTGGTTACCATTTATGTAATGATTTAGATGAGAATTATAGAAACCATAATTAGCAAATTTGCACATGACATCAATATGTGTTTTATTGTGGACAGTGTTTGTACAATGGTGAACAGTCTAAGATTACAAAGAGATCATGATCAATTGAATCATCGAATCATAGAGATGGACAGCAAGAAACGAGACCCTTCATCTCATTCAAGCCGACCAGATATTCCGAACTAATCCAGTCCCATTTACCAGCATTGTTCTCATTAACCTCGAAACCCTTCCTATTCATAGACCCATGCATTTTGGTGTTGTAATTAGACCAGCCTCTATCACTTCTTTTCGCAACTCAGTACATTAAACAATCCCCCCCATTCTGTGTGAAAACTTGCTCTTTAGTTCACTCTTATATCTTCCTCTTCCAACTTAAACCTATACCGTCTAGTTTTGGACTCCCCTACGTTGGGAAATAGATCTTGGCCATTCATCTTTCCCATGGTTTTATAAACCTCTGAAAGATGCAAATGTGACTGCAATCAACATGAATGACTGTGCGTTGACTCATCCCGGGCCGAAATACTGAAATTCAATACTGACACATCTTCATTCTCCATTAAGGCACAAATCTAAAGTCATTTTGATCAACGTGTTCAGACATATAATGAATCATCTGTGTGGCATTTGAACCGAGACCATGAGGCTCAGAGGGCTGGTCACGACCACCACTCAACAATCGCCCCGAAATGTGCAACATGATTCTCCTGTGTGTTTGCTCATCAGCCTCTTCTGAAATGTTGTGACACAACTCCACAACAGGCAGGACTTGTCACCTGACTATCTTCTTCAGAGATAGGGACACAACCACAACTTCATGGACTAGAATCGAATCCAGACCTCTGACTCAGAAGCACTGACGCTACCCTCCACGCAAGAATTAAAACAAGATTTGTAAAAGTTTGTGGCTCAGGTTGAGGTTTAGGGTGTAGGTTTGCTCGCTGAGCGGGAGGTTTGATATCCAGACGTTTCATTACCTGGCTAAGTAACATCATCAGTGGCGACCTCCCAGTGAAGCGAAGCTGCTGCCTCCTGCTTTCTATTTATATGTTTGTCTTGGATGGGATTCCTGGGGTTTGTGGTGATGTCATTTCCTGTTCGTTTTCTGAGGGGTTGATAGATGGTATCTATCAACAATGTGTTTGTTTATGGCGATGTGGTTGGAGTGCCAGGCCTCTGGGAATTCTCTGGCATGTCGTTGCTTAGCCTGTCCCCAGATAGATGTGTTGTCCCAGTCGAAATGGAGTATTTTTTCATCCGTGTGTAGGGCTACGAGGGAGAGAGGGTCGTGTCTTTTTGTGGCTAGCTGGTGTTCGTGTATCCTGGTGGCTAGCTTTCTTTCTGTTTGTCCTACGTAGTGTTTGTGGCATGTACTTGCATGGAATTTTGTAGATGAAGTTGTTTTAGGATATATTTTAAGTGTCAGCTTTCAGATCTGTATGAATTTAATAAATTCTCATCACTATTACTTAAGCACACAGACAACACCTCTCATTGTTACGTGAATAAAATCTATTAGCGTCAACACTAGGATGATGAGTTCATGTGCTCTGCCATTGAAATAAAGAATGAACATGTTTAATTGCTTGACTATGATTTCCAGCTTAAATGGTTATTATCTGTGGTCGGCAGTATTATGGAAAGAAATCCTGCGACACTCTCTGCACTTTGGTGGATCTCGTAATGACATCAATACTGAACACCAGAGACGAGGAAACAGCACCGTTTCTAGCGAAGAAGACTGATCACAATTTCAAACCTCCAACATGTGGTTTCTGTCCTCCTAAAATCAGGAAATGATACAAGGCAACGCTTTACTTTTCAGCCTCTGCTTACCACACCTCCCTCTGCCTGAGCAAGACAAACCAAGCTCTGGGTGTTTAGGAAAATCAAGGCTGGTGTTTGTTTGTCTTCAGGAGAGGGAAGGTATTTTAAAATTTAAGGGGGTGCGTGAGGGGGCAGTAATATCACTCACTGAGCTGAGGTGTGGCAGATGGAGTTTAACTGGGATAAAAGCCAGGTATTGCATTTTGGTATTTCAAACAATTGGAGAGTGTATATAACTACTGGTAGTGCATTGGTAGTGTTATAGAAAAGAAGGCAGCAGGGGAGCAGATATAATTCTTTGAAGTTTGGGGCACATATAGAAAGGTTGTTATAGGTTATTTCATTACTCAGAACTTTGAGTTTACAAGCCTTCAAGTCATGCTGAGATTGCGCATGCCATTGATAAATCCCTTTCTGTCGTACTGTGTGCAGTTCCGTTTTAGGAAGACACTGACCAGGACGTTGCCGGGAACACCTCATCTTCTGCCTCGGGAGCCTACAAACACACGGCATGTACATTCGGTTCACTAATTTGCAAATCTCCCCTTCCCTACCCAGATCGCAGATCCCACCCTCTGACTCAGATCCACCCTCTCGAGGGGTCCTACCTGTCCATCTTCCTTCCCACCTATCCACCCCACGCTCC
>NW_025211423.1:21689-23052 GCF_004010195.1 Chiloscyllium plagiosum
AGGCACATTTTCTCCTCAGATCATGGACTATAAACGTTCTCTCAATATATTATTACTATTGTAATACCTGAGCAGTAGTTACAGGATGGATGTTCCCATTTATAAAGATTGGAGCATATTTATGTTGCAGTAAAGTCTGTCATTACTCCCATATCCAAGGCATCCAGAATGTGTACATTTTAAATTATTTTAAATTTTAATAAAACTGTATTGAACTGAAAGGTGTTGGCTGGAGATATTTGTTCAGCGACTGTGATTGATGTCAGTCTCTATGGATCATAAATGTGTCACTATGAGGGTTTGCCACTTCTTTTAAGTGGGAACTTGGTTCAATGTGCTATTCCAGAGTGTGAGCCAGAGGAGCACTGACAATTCTAATAGGGATCTCCAAATCATGACTAATGGGGATCAGCAGCTACTGAGAGAGAGTGAGGAGAGATCAGTATCTGAGTACATTGGACTGGAATGTTCCAACAATGGGTCAATAACTGAGAACGATACACTGGAATGTTCGAACATTGCATCAGAATCTGAAAACATTACACTTGAATGTTCCAATGAATCGAAATCTGAGAACATTACACAGGAATCTTCAAACAACGGATCAAAATCTGAGAACATTCGACTGGAAGGTTACAGAAATGGATCATAATCTGAAAACATTAGACTTGAACGTTCCAACAATGGAAAGGAGTTTATCCTGTGTTCTGTGATAGCATTCCCAGCCTAGGATATTTTTAGCATGGCTGATCTATCATGAACTATTAGTTATTCATACTTGGTATTACCACATTCTCGCTATTGGTGCTCCTGCTAAGTAGGTCTAACTTGCTGCTCATATTTTTTATTTAATTTGGAAATGTGGAATTCAAAGTTCTCAGTTCCAATCAAAAAATCCCTTCCTTAGAATGTATAATTCATAAACTGCTATTTTCAAATTACTCACCAATATGCGAGGAGGAAACAAACTTTTCTTACAATCCAACCTTATATCCTTCTCGCAGTGCACAGATCTATGTTTCCACATTTTTCCCACTCACTATTTATTTACTTTTATTCGATACAGTCCAATATCACCATCATAATATCTCAGTCTTCTCCTCAGCCTCAGCGAAACTTCTGTGTAAACCATCATTTGTGCCTTTATTTAATCCGAATTCAGCTGTTTCAAGTTTCTTCTAACCACGTGTTCATTACAAAATAATTCTGCTTGAAATGTTTAACTAGTTTTCTGCACAGAATCTGTCAGACGGGAAGACAGTGCATGGTGCTCAAGTCTTTGAGCACAGGGATCTTTAACCACAGGACAGAACAGGACCACACACTGCAAAAAAAGGCACTAAAAGAAAAAAATGGTCAAACT
>NW_025211424.1:0-376 GCF_004010195.1 Chiloscyllium plagiosum
TACACAAGTTAAACTGGCTAGTCTGTTATTGCTGGGCTTTTCCTTACAATCTTTTTAGAAAAAAAAGTGTTTGTAGTGTTGGCAATAATAAATAAATAGTGCTTATGATCACCATACCCAACATCAGTAGCACGACTGCACTCCCTGTCTCCTCAACAATGCTTTTTAAATGACTGACACCAACAGCAGTTGTCTATGACTTACTTTTGCTCAAACAAACTTGGCTTAATAGTGCTTTTTGTTTTAATAGAGTTGGTATTTGAAATCAGGAATGGCACAAGGATTTGGCGACTGAAGCTGTGTTGCAGTGTCAAGTGTTGCAGCCGGTCTCTTGGCTCCTGCATCAGCTTCAGAACTAGAGACTTCATTTTAGGTT
>NW_025211424.1:2328-9290 GCF_004010195.1 Chiloscyllium plagiosum
TGAAGACCTCACCTACTTTCTCTGGCTCCATGCACAGATTGGCCCTTTGGTTTCTAACATACACTTTCCTCAGTTACCCTCTTATTCCAACTATACTGATAAAGTACCTTGTGGCTTTTCCTTAATAGTATCTGACAAGGATATTTCATGGTCATTGTGTGTCCCTCATTTCAAAGGACCCCCTTGCACACTCTATGCTTGTGAATGGCTTCACCTGTTTTTATTGCATTGTATTTTCTTTATCAAATGCACGATATCGCTTGATTAGTATTAGTATTTGCTGGACTTGCTATCTTTACTATTCCCTCGTCATGAACACACTGGCACTGAATTCTCACTGTGTCACTTTAACATACTGTCACTTCCCTAATACAGACCCAACTGCAGATCGTCCTCTCAGTCTATGTTTGCCAGATCCTCTCTAATGATCGTAATACTGAAAAGATATTCAGTTGTGGGAGAGACAGACAGGAGACTGTGTGGCTGCAGAAGAGACCCGAGCATGGTGTACTGCCTCCCGGGTACCAAGGTCAAGTGTGTCTTTGAGTCTTTACTGAACATTCGGAAGAGGGAGGGTGAATAGCCAGAGGCTATTGTGCATATCGATCGACATGACAGAGGTAGGCAAAGGGATGGAATCGTGTGAAATGAGTATTGGGCATTAGCTAAGAAGTTAAAAAGCAGAACCTCAAGGGCAGTGATCTCCAGATTACTCGCAGTGCCACGTGCCAGTGAGGATAGACATAGAAAGATAGGCCGGTTAATGTCTGGCTGAGGTGGTGATGGAAGGGACGGGGTTTTCAGTTCTTGGAACATTCGCATCTTTTGTGGGGTAGAGGTAACCTATACAAGGGGGTGGGTAAGACATGAACTAGAGGGGCACCAGTATCCATGGGGGAAGATTTGCTAGTGTTACCCTGGAAGTCTTAAACTTGTTTGGCAGGAGGTTGGGGCTCTGAATAAGAGAGGGACCATCGAAAAGTCAGGGAAAAATACGTCAGTCATCAAAAGCAAGTTACTCTGCAGGATGGCATTTACACAGATAAGAACAGAACTAGTCATAGCCAGAATTCACAAAAATGGGGAGGATTGTAGTGTCTGCAGGGCACTACAGACATGAGAGGAGTTGTATCAACTTGATGATGGACACTGGCAGGAAAGGTTGAGAGATTTGGAGCTGCTCACCATGATGGGCAGGGGCATGGAGACTGGAGATGTTATCGCTGCAGGTCGTCAGAGATCATGAGAGAGTTACAAGGTCTGCTGGAGGTTCCTCAGATCTGGAGGATTGCAGGGACATGATGACGTTGTACATGGAAGTTGAGTTGTCCGGACTGAAGCTGGGAACAGAGATAGAGATAAGCAGGGGATTACAGAGATATGGAGGGTAGTGGTCACTGATGGAAGTTCCACATCGAGGGATGTTTTTTGGAGCTGCAGGACCTTGCAGAGATTGGCAGATTTGAAAGAGCTGGAGCGGTTTTCAGAGGCCTGGATGATACAGAGATGGTAAGGGCTGTAGGAGATGCAATAATTTGGATGGACTGTAGGGTTCAGACACACAAGGAGGATTGTTGGAGAGCGAGGAGTTTACAGAGATATGGAGGTTGGAGCATTCTCAGTAATTATGGTTTGGAGCACTGTCCAGACTGGGGAGGTTTCAGAGTGATGCAGGGGTCGAGCAAAAGGAAGGTGTCGCAGAGAATACAGAAACATTAACATGTCACTTCGATGCTGCGCCACTGAGGGTCAGCAGGAGGACAGTCGTCCACAATAAAATGTACAGATCCTCAGGGGAATGGACAGGTGAATGTTGAAGGGATGGTTCCCTCCCCTTATGGGAGAGAGACAAACAAGCAGAGTCTGTTTGACAAAGATGGACAGTGAGGGCGTTATCGTATTTTCCCATTGGCCCAAACCTACTTCAGGTTTGTTCGCACACAGCTCAAAGCAATGCAATGTGATAACAAAGAGCAAGGTCGGTTGGGACTGCAGGAGATACGAGACGAAGGCTAGGTTGGAAGGGCTGGACGGAGTGAGAGAGAAGGGAGATGTTCAACAGCTAGAAGGGTTGCCAGGGAGTGGACACTGTCAGGACTGGAGAACATGTCACGCTAACTCAGGAGAGAGAGAGATAACGATTTGGCACAAGGTCAAACACAACAGGAGGATCCCAAGCTCCATACCTGTTATCTAGTCAGGGAGCTGCTCTCACCCAGTCTGTTGCCAAGCCCCACATACAAACAGCATGAGGTTTCCCAGGTCTTGGTACTCAGGACCCAGTGCACCCACCCCTTAACCAGTCGGTGAGGTTTTTACACAGCTACACATTCTCCAGAAACACTGCGTCCTAGCCGACATAAACTGGTAAATACACACTCTCCCAAGCAAAGACCATCTGCACTCAGATTCCCTGGCTGTACAATCCCCTGAGTGACAATCTGTAGATAACAACAGAATCCACGAAGCTCCATTGCATGAATCATGGTCAATGATATAAGCTTAATTCTCTCAAAATGGAACTCCCCAATTCCTGCATCTCATGTAACTGCGACTTAAAAATATTAAAATCAAGAACGTTCTAAATGAAGGCTTTGATGAGGTGAGCTCTGGTCAGTAACGTCGGTCTGGAGGTTACCAGATGCACGGAGATTGCTTACTACCAGAGCAGCACCAGGTCAGTGACAGGCACTCAGACAGAATGAGCAAATAGATTCACACCTGAACTCACATCTCCTAGCCTGGCGATCTGGATCTGTCCTCACCAATTCTGATAAAGACCTCCAGAATTAGGACATCACGGTCAGTCCAATGGTCCAGTCAAAAAAGATCTGTGGTTCAAATTGTAGCATCCTTCAGGTTCCACAACCCATTTTCGGTCCCATTCTGCAGGTTCTATGAATCCCACTACCTCTAACCTCCTGCACAATCGACATCCCTTCCTACATTAGTACCATCCTCCAGGTTTGGCAGCCCTCCCTAACTCTGTAACATGGCCCTGTCTCTACAACATTTCCATCCTCTGCAGTGTTCCCCAGAAAGGCATTGGAAAACAGTGGATGTTATGGAGAAAGAGAGAGACATCGGGACTGGAGGGTTTTGCAGATATTAGGAATGTTGCAGTGACTAAAAGAGGCTTTGGTAAGTTTGAGCGTTGATGCTCATAAAGGAGTTTACAGAGCTAAGGAGGATTGTAGGGACAGATAGCCATGCTATCTGTGTAACCTCCTTCCGGTCTATATCCTCCAACTTGCTGAAACCTGCTCTCACCATTGCAACCCTCATTATTACTCAACATTGTTTAGTCTCCAAGAACTATCCCTATCAGTGTGATCTCCTCCACTGTGTACAACACCCCGAGTCTGTGTAATGGGTGACACGTGGTTTTATAAATGGGAAATATTTTTAAATATGTTGGATTCTATATTTTGGTGTGACCACAAATGTTGGAATAGATAAGGGTGGGGTAGGCTAGTGGCCGTCGAGGGATATTTGAAATTTCAGAAGCATTTTGACAAGTTTCAACAAAGGCTAAAGATTAGCGAGGGAGAGAATAGGGTCCGTGAAAGATCAATGAGGGTGTCTATGTGGAATCTCTGATGATGGGGGAGATGGGAAACTAAAATTTTGCATTAGGATTTACTGCGGAGAAAGACACGGAAGGTCGGGTAAATGGGAAAATACATAGTTATGTGTTGAACAGAGTTCACATTGGAGAACAGGAGGAACTAGATGTCTTAAAATGCAAAAAGGTTGATAAAGCCTTGGAACATGATCAGATGTATCCCAGCACCTTGTGAGAAGCGAGGGAAGAAATTACAGGGCTCCTCGCGGAGGTATTTGTGTCATCAACAGCCATTATGGGCCAGCGTGACCGATGGCAGCGGTGGTTAAGTCGTTGGAGGAGATTCTGACAGAAAGGATCATCATGCATTTGGAAAGTCAAGGACGGATTGGCGATAGTCAGCACGGCTGTGTGCATGGAAAATTATGTCTTACATACCTGATTTAATGTTGTGGAAGTAGAAAAGTGATAGGTCAAGGCAAAGCAGTAGAAAATGTCCACGTTAACTTTAGCAATGCCTTTGACAAGGTTCTGCATGGCAGACTGGTCAATAAGTTTAGATCACACATAACCAGAGAGCACTCAACAACTGGATACAAAATAGGATTGACGGGGAGGTGGGGGGGGGGGAGGAGACAGAGCATGTCCATAGAGGATGAACTGCTCAAACTGCAGGCCTGTGACCAATTGTGTGCCATGGGGGTTCGGTTCTGGGTCACTGTTGTGCATCATTTATATAAACGGTTTGAATGAGAATACAGGAGTCATGGTTAGCAAGTTTGTGAGTGACACTGAAATTGGTGGTAAAGTGGACAGTGAAGAGGATTATCTGAGAGTGGGCCAGTGAGATTAAGAACAGAAGGTCGAGAAATGCACAGTGTTGCACTCTGGGAAAGCAGACCAGGGCTGGACTTGTACAGTTAATGTTAAGGTCCTGGGTAGTGTTGTCAATCAGAGACCTAGGGATGCAGGTACAAGGTTCTTTGACAGTGGGGTCACAGGTAGACAGGCTGGTGTTTCAGACATTTGGGATGGTTGCCTTTATTGGTCACAACATTGAGAGAAGGAGTTGGGATGTCCTGTTGTGTCTGTGCAGGACATTAGTGAGGTCACTATAAAAACATTGTTGATTATCTGGAAAAACTCAACTGGTTCACGTATATCCTGTACAGAAGCACATCTGACATTCTTACCTGGTCTGGCTCACATGTGACTCCAGACCCATGGCAATATGGTTGACTCTGAATTACCTTCTAGGAAATTAGCCGTGGAGCAAAGACTGCTGACTCAGTCAATGACATCCTCATCAACTGAATGAATGAAAAAAACATATTTCCATCCCTACTTCTGCAAACCCCTCCAGCTGCAGCAATTCCTACTAGCTTTGTAACACTAGTCAGACCCTTGACCCGCTCTGTAACACTCTGACCACCTCTAGCACTTTCAACTCTCCCTGTTCCTATCATCTGATTAAACCCTGGCAATGTTTCCTCTTCCTACTGCACTCCTCCTGCTAGTAGACCCATAGCGATCCCTTTAAAAATACTTCCATATTTCTAAATCATTGGCTTCTTCATAATTGTTAGTGTTTTTGTCTTCTAAGCATCTCTTAATCAAATCTGGTGTCTCCTGGTAGTCATTGGGCTAGGACTGTCCAAATTGGGGGAGAAGCATTGGGAAGGTGTCGAGCACCTCAAGAATTGTTGTCGGGTTAAAGGGGAATCCAGCAGAAAACAGCTGAAAGAGACTGCTGCCACACCAATGCCCCATCCACCCCCTTCCCATGGCCACCTTCTGCCACAAGTGTAATAGAGTCTGTGGAAGGCCACATTACTCTGTACACACACCGACAGACTCCCTCTGAGAATGGGAGAGAGTCAGCCTCATCTGTGACCCATCGCCAATGAGATGGTGAGATAGGAAGATTCAATCCCCTCACAATTATCACAGGATCTTTGTTACAAATTCAAATAATTCCCTGTTAATACAGTGTCTAACAATATAATGCTGTAAGCGGGCTTTAACAATGCCCTTCCACTTCTGTTTTCTGACCCTTATTACCCAGCATTTGGATTCGTAATTATCCATAACCTGAGGCCACATATTTTCCTGGTAATCCCATTGTTATCCCTAACAAGGAGAGTTCCCCATCCAGCTTCCCATTCTGCCTGACTTTCCGCAATGTTGTGTAGCCGTGAATATTCATGCCACACCTTTGTGTTCACCCTGTGGCCGTCTCTCCCTGATGGCGATCAGAACGAAATCACAAGTTACAAATCCATATTCTTTATTGCAGATACTTTGCGCATTCAAATTAAGAAACAATAATTTACTTTTTTACACCAATTTCCTGTCACAAACCTATTTGCTGATGTACAATTTCAGTTAAACTGAGTCCTTTCCTGGGCAGCACGGTGGCACAGTGGTTAGCACTGCTGCCTCACAGCGCCTGAGATCCGGGTTCAATTCCCGCCTCAGGCGACTGACTGTGTGGAGTTTGCACGTTCTCCCGTGTCTGCGTGGGTTTCCACAGTCCAAAGATGTGCAGGTCAGGTGAATTGGCCATGCAAAATTGCCCGTAGTGTTAGGTAAGGGGTAAATGTAGGGGTATGGGTGGGTTGCTCTTCGGAGGGTTGGTGTGGACTTGTTGGGCCGAGGGGCCTGTTTCTACACTGTAATGTGATCTAATCCTATTCCTTCCTGTTTATCTTCATCCACATCTCCATGATCTTCCAATATTTCACGCTTTCTCTTTGGACGTGGGAATTTCCTTTCACCTTAGCCCTGTCCCTCCTCAACTATATCAGGTTAAGGGTCTCTTCATTATCCTGGTCAAATGATTAACTTGGAAAATGGCCACAGCACAGTACCGGAGAAGACTATGCCAATATATTAGCTCACTCCTCCCTGACTACTGGTAGCAATGCTCATGGAATCAGAACCGCTTCTTCTGACGCCATTGTGTGATCCTGATAACTTCTTACATTCTGGTCACATCACTCAGTATCTCTCTATGTGGTATCCATCACTGGGTGGGGCTAATTGATGCCCCTGTCAGCACCTCTCGTTCTTACGGCTGTTCTGAGATCCTGAGCCAACATAATTCTCCACTCCAGAGAGCGTGAGCAGCACTGACCAGTGATGAAGACTGGGATTTTCCAGTAAGATCATTCACGCACTGTATTGACCAAACTGTTGCCACAGGATTAATGAACACATTCTCTTTACCAATTAACAGGTCACAGGATTATTCCCACACAGTATTCAACATTCTCAAGCTACAGAATTACAGTGACACACTATTGACCATTCACAGCCCACAAGAGTGTTCACACATATTATTGATCATAGCTGAAAATGTGTTGCTGGAAAAGCGCAGCAGGTCAGGCAGCATCCA
>NW_025211424.1:9429-23057 GCF_004010195.1 Chiloscyllium plagiosum
TCCTTCCTCTGCTTGGAAGCTCCTCCAGTCCACACACTGCTCTCTGTCTCTGAGGGGTTCTCCAATCACTAACACTCTAATCCCTACATTTCTCCAGGATATAGAAAATTCCATCAGCCCTGTAAGCCCCGACTGTCCTCTCTACCCCTGTAAACTCCTTCTACCAATACTACCCTCCATGTCAATGTAATTGCCTTAAACTTCTACATCCGTCCCTGTCTGTGCAAACTCCTTCAGCTCCTCCAACTCTTCCTTATCCGTGAAAAATTATTCAGTCCATTGAGCTGTCCCGATCTGTGTAGTCCCTTCCAGACCTGAAATACCTCCCTGTTCTTTGTAACTATGGCAGGCTCCTACCTGAGAATCTCACTATCTGTATAATTTCCCAAGGACGTCCTGACCTTAGGAACCTTCTCCATCTGTTAACATCCTCCATGGCTGTATATACCATCCAATTCTACCGTCTCTATCATGGAATTTAGTCTCTACAATCCTTATGATGATGATAATCTCTTCCTCTCTAAAACATACTCAATCTCTGTAAACTCTGCTGGTCCCTACTACTCTTCACGTGCATGTAATCTCCTTCAGTCATTACAAATCTTTATACTATTATGACTACATTACTTATTTCCGTTCCCTTCATGAGCTGCCATAATTCCCACGGTGACCCTCACCATGTCCCATCCCTACATCCCACCGTTTCTCTGAAAAGTCCTCCTTATTCTTAGAACCCTCCCTCTCTATGTCACCTGTTCCAGTCTCCACGTCCCTCCCTATCACTGCAGAAACTCTACAGTCAAAGCTGCTCCAATAAACTGAAATCCTCCTGATCTTTCTAACTCTCTTTAGTTGTGAAACTCTCTCCAACTCTGCAACATACTACCCTAGTGTTGAAAGCCCTCCTTATCTTTGTCTGCTCCTCCCATCCCAACAACGGTCAGTGTCTTTATAACATTGTCCTGCATCTTGAAACCTCCTGATTGCTGAACCCTCTTCAGGCACTGTACTTTCTCTATTTCTGTTACTTTCCCCTGCTCTTAGAACCCTCCCTGTCTGCATGATACACTGCAAACTCTGCAGCCCTCCATATCTCTAACCATCAACTGCCTCCACAACCCTCCCTACATTTTTGCTGCTTCCTGTCCCTTCAGCACCTTCTACAACTGCAAATTCCCATTTGCCAAAGTTACTCCAGTTCCTGTAATGTCTGTCAGAATCTGAAGTCCACCGACTCTCTAATCTGCAAATCTCTCGAAAATCCATTAACATCTGTAGCCACCACTACTGTCCCAATTTTCCTTCGGTCCTCCAGTCCCTCTAAGCTTCCCATTCTTGCATTAACTAAAGCCTGTGCATCTTGTTACTGTCCTAAAGACATTCATGTCTCAGTAAACTGCTCCATGCCCTCCACTATCTCCATAAACTGCTGCAGCCCCTGAAGCCCGCCCCCTCTGTGTAACCTCTTCCTGATATCATCCCCAATCTATGGAGCTCCTTTATTCTTCCCTGTTTGGGTAATCCCTTGATGTCCCTAGCGATTTCCTGATCTTAGCACCAACCCCAATCTTTGTGACTCTCCAGTTCCGAAAAGACACATTTTCAATGCCAGCTCATCCAGTCTCTACACCCATGTGTAACCTTCTTATCCTTCTCAAATTCTTAGGACTTAATGCATTTAAATTAACCAACCCCCCCCCCCCCCCCAACTAACCCTCCCGACCACAGGGACCTCTTTCAATTTGAGCAACCTTCCCCATCTCTGTAACTGTCTCCAACCCAGCAACCCGGCATTCTCCATTGCCTTCCTAATTATGTAGCCTCCAGAACCTAAATGCCTTCTTATATCTTTGAACGTCTTCAGTCACTACAACCTTCCATATCTCTGTTAGTTTATACTAAACTCTTCTCCCTGAAACATCCCCGTCTGTGCCTCAGTCTGCCTGCCTCTCTCGACATCCATCACTTTCCCTTTCTCCAGAATCTAATCCAGCTCCCTCTGGCTCTGTAAATTCATCCAATGCCCAAACACCTTTGTCCCACTGACATTCTTGACCAGATTTAACTCTGTTTAACTCTAACATCCTTGAGTCCCAGTAAGCCTCCTTATCTCTGTAACCTCTACCCATCTACCCCCCACTACTGAGGAATGACTCCCTGTATTCGCCATAAGGCAGATGGAATGACAGTGAACAGACATGATGGAACTGTCTTCCCGGAGATGTAGCTGCAGAATGACCATCACTGGGAACGTTTGTTGGGATCTCGGCAGGATAGTCAAAATTCCACCAAGTAGTGAAGAAACGATGACGTCAATGCATTAATGAGATAGCCACGTGGAACTGAAGATCAAAATTTGGAGTCTATTTCGGTGGAGCTGAGAAACCGCAAGCAGCAGCAACCGTTAGCAGGAATTCCTTTATAGGCACCAGACAGTAGTGGTAATGTCAATATGGTTACAGTCAGGACACTGAATATAGTTGTAGCAAGGGCAGTACCGTAACTGTCTGTGACAGTGGTCTCCATCCCGACTGGATAACTAATGAGTATCTGGGCTGTCATGGATGGAATCCTGGATTGTATACGAGATGGTTTTCTATAACATCATAACAAGGAGCCATCAACAAACCTGTCTATTGTAGATCAAATTTTGTGTAATAATACATATCTAATGATCCCATCATAAAGGAGTTTTGTGAGCAGAGACCCTTAACTCATACTGTGCTTGAGTTAAGACCATGAGATGTAGGAGCAGAATTTATGCCATTTGACCCATTGAGTATGCGCTTCCCTACAATCAGATCATGGCTGATCTGATCATCTTCAATTCTACTCTCCTGCCCATTACACAAAACCATTGTTTCCCTGATTAATTAAAATCTGACCATCGTTGCTGTAAATATTCTTAATGACCAAGCCTTGGCATCCCCCTGCAGTCAGGAATTCCCACAGAGTCACTACCCTCTGAGTGAAGACATTCCTCCTCATCTCCATCTTAAATGGGTGAGCCCTTGCTGGGATTTCCTGCCCCCTGCTTACAGATTCTCACACAATTGAAATGAAAGGTAGTGACAAATATAATTATTGCAGACGAAATGAAAATTGGTTGAGTTGGGGTTAATGAGCAAGGAGATCCAAGGTTGCAGGAGGTTAAAGATCAGTTAGAAAGATGTGCAGAGAAATGGCAAATTGGGTTCAACCTGGATTAGTGTGAGATGATGTCAATTCAAGAAGAAATTAGGATACTGAGGGACATTGATATACAGAAGGATGTTGGTGCAAGTCAGTAACTTTCTGAAAATGCCAACAGAAGTGTTTCAGATTGGAAAGAAAGCAAAGGGAACACTGGCCTTCATCGGTCAAAACGTTGGGTATAGTGGGCTGCATCTGATGTTTTAACTGTATAAAATTTCTGTTTGGCAACATTTGGAGTACATTGTGCAGTTCTCATCTCCACACAATAGGAAGGATGTGGAGGTTTTGGAGAAGGTGAAAAGGAGGTTTATCAGCACGTTTCCTGTGTTATGTTTTTAAGGGTGTCTTAGGTGTTAAGAGGAAATTAAACAAAGTTGGATTGCTTTGTGAGAGTATCAGAGGCTGACAGGCGACAAGGTACAGGAATATAACATTAGGACAGGGAAAGATAAAGTGGATAGTCAGAATCTCTTTTCCAATGTGTTAGTTTCAAATACTAGGACGCAGAGGTTTAAAGTGAGAAAGAGAAAGTTTAAATGAGGTGCGTGAGGCAAGTGTGTTTTTTTACAGAGAGGGGATGTTGCCAAGCGAGTTCATAGAAACAGAAATGTGAGTAAAGTTTTGAAGTGGCATTTACACAGAAACATGAACGGGCAGAGAATAGAGGGACATGGACCATGTACATACAGATGGGATGAGTTGAGAATGACATCAAGGTGGGCCGAAAAGTCTTCTGCTGCACTGTTCGATTTTCTAAATTCCCAGCATTTAACCGATCAAATCACTTCAGAATCTTGCCTGTTTCATTCAGTTTTTCTCTCATTTTTCTCAACTTCAATGGGTTTATTCTCAATCTACTCCACCTCTTCTTATTATAAAATCCCTCCATTTCCAACATCAGCCAAGTGGACCTTCTCTGGTCTGCCTCTGATACAAGAATATCTTTCCTTTGGGCACACACACTGTTTATAATATTCTAGGTGTTGTACCTTGTACCTTGCATCGTTTTAGCAATACCTCCCTATATTTTGCCTCCATTCCCTTTGTAATAAATGCAGCATTTGATTTGCCTTCGCTATTACTTGATGACCCTGTAAGATACTATTTTTCCAGATTGATAAACAAGAACTCCCACAACCCTTTAAATTTCCAGTCTAAAACCAAATACTGTTAGCCTGACAGTAAGGCAGCAGCATGCTGAATTGAGTGAGAAACGGCATATCAATAAAAAAAAACTGGACCCTTCGAAACACATTTTATAAAAGATAACGTGTTTTGGGGCCTGTTGGATTTTATTCGTTGGTGTGAATATAAATGGCAGAATAGATAAGGGCGTGTGTGTGTGTGGGGGGGGGGGGGTGATGGCACGGAGGATATGGTTTATTTGAATTTACAGAAGTCTTTGTGCAAGTTTCAATAATGTCTAAAGAATAACTTGGTAAAGAATAGGGCCCCTTAAAAGATCAATAAGGTCACCAATGTGTGGAACCAGAGGAAATAGTTGAGATCTTATACAAAAAAATGTCTTGTCAGTATTTACTGCGGAGAAAGACATGGAAGCTCGGGAACTTTGGGAAATAAATAGCGATGTCTTGGAAAGAATCCTCAACAGAGAAGAGAAAGTGCTGGAATATGAAAACAAGTAAATGTCGATCAATCCACAGGAGCTCATTAGGTCGATCCGAGAATATTGTGGGAAGCTAGGGAAGAGGTTGCAGTATCCCTAACAGAGATATTTATATTATCAACAGACACAGGGAGATGTTGGAAGACTGGAGGGCGGCTAATGCAGTTCCATCATTTAAGGGTTGCAAGAAAAAGCGAGGAAATTACAGCCCCGTGAGCCCAGTGATGGGGAAGTTGTTGGAGGAGATTCTGAGAGAAAGGAGCTACATATATTTGGAAAGGCAAGGGCTGATTAGAGATAGTCAGCATGGCTTTGTGAGTGGAAAACCGTGTTTCACAAACCGGATTGATTCTTCGCGGAGGTGGCCAAATGATAGATGAAAGCAGAGTAGTCAATGTTGTCGACATGGACTTCAGCAAAGCATTTGACAAGATTCCAAGGGATGGAGAACATCGAGTCAAGAGGAAGAACGATGCTTACATAAGGTTGATGACGCAAGGATCGTTATACCTCTATAGGGTTATATGAGGGCGGAACGATGGCTCAGTGGTTAGTATGGCTGCCTTATAGCACCAGGGTCCCGATTTTGAAGATGAAAGCAGAGTAGTCAATGTTGTCGACATGGACTTCAGCAAAGCATTTGACAAGATTCCAAAGGATGGAGAACATCGAGTCAAGAGGAAGAACGACGCTTACATAAGGTTGAGGACGCAAGGATCATTATACCTCTATAGGGTTATATGAGGGCGGAACGATGGCTCAGTGGTTAGTATGGCTGCCTTATAGCACCAGGGTCCCGATTTTGATTCCAGTCCTGGGCGAATGTCTGTGTGGGGTTTACACTTTCTCCCCACGTCTGCGTGGGCTCCTCCAGGTGCTCCAGTTTCCACCCACTTTCCTAAGATGTGCAGATTAGGTGAATCAGCCATGCTAAATTACCCATAGTATTCAGGGATGTGCAGGATTGACATGGTGGTTAGGGTAAATGTCGTGTAATAGGGTGGTTTTGGGCGGTATGTTCTCCAGTGGCTCCGTATGGAGTTGATGGGCCAAATGGCCTGTTTCCACAATCTGGTGACTCACTGAAGGTAGCGAGGAAGGAACTGAAGAATTGACTTAGGACAGCTAGAATGGGACATGAAAAATCTTTGTTGGGAAGGATTATGGAAAACCATAAGGCATTCTCCACTTATGTGAGGAACAAGAGTATGGTCAGCGTGAGGGTAGAACCAATCAGGGATAGTGGAGGGAACTTGTGCCTGGAGTCACAGGAGGTAGGGGAGGCCTGAATGAATACTATGCTTCAGTACTATGAGAGGGACCTTGTCATTTGTGAGGACAGTGTGAAAAGGACTGATATATGCGAACAGGTGGATGTTAAGAAGGAGGATATGCTGAGAATTGTGTAAAACATAAAGATAGATAAGTCTATTGGACCAGATGAGATATGCCTAATGTTACGACAGGAAGCGAGGGAAGGGATTGCTGCACCTTTGGCGATGACCTTTGCACTAACACTGTCCACCGGAGTCGTACCAGATGGTTGGAGGGCGGCAAATGTTACTCCCTTTTTCAAGAAAGGGAATAGGGATAATCCTGGGAATTACAGACGTCACTTTCTTATGTCTGTGGTATGCAAATTGTTGAGAGGACTCTGAGAGAGCGGATTTATGACTCCGTAGAAAACTATAGTTTGATTCGAGATAGCCAGCATGGCTTTGCAAGGAACAGGTTATGCTTCACAAATCTTATTTAATCCTTCGAGCATGTGACAAAACACCTTTATGGCTCATTCAGAAAATACAGAGGAATAGGATACAGGAAATCTGTCTGTTTGGATATGGAATTCCTGGCTCATAGAAGACAGAGGGTGGTGATAGATGGGAAGCATTCTGCAGGGATCGGTTGCAGGAACTCTGCTCTTTGTGATTTTATTTATAAACTACTTGGATGTGGTTGTGGAAGAATGGGTTAGCAATTTTGCCAATGACATGGAGGTTGGTGGAATGGTGGATAGTGTGGAGGGCTATTGTAGGTTGCAGCAGGATATTGTCAGGTTGCGGAGCTGGGCTGAGAAGTGGCAGGTGGAGTTCCATCTGGAAAAGTGTGAAATTATTCATTTTGGAATGTCGAACTTGAATGAAGAATACAGGGTAAAAGGCAGAATACTTGGAAGTGTTGTGGAACAGAGAAATCTTGGGTTCCACGTCCATCGATCCCTCAAAGTTACCAACCAAGCTGATAGGGTTTTAAGTAGGAATATGTTGTGTTGCCTTTCAATTGCTGGGGGATTGGGTTTTCCAGCTGTGAGGTTATGCTGCAGCTCTATAGAGCCATGGTTAGACCCCACTTGAAATATTGTGTTCAGTTCTGATCCCCTCATGACAGGAAGGCAGTGGAAGCTTTAGGGAGGGTAAATTGGAAATTTGCCAGAATGCTGCCTGTGCTGGAGGGCATGTGTTAGGAAGAAAGATTCAGGGAGGTAAACCTTTTGTCATTGAAGTGAAGAAGGGTGAGGGACGACTTGTTAGAGGTGAACAAGATTGTGTGAGACATAGATAGAGTAAATAGTGAGAGACTTCCTTATACCATGGCATAAACAGCGATTGTCAGTAGGCATAAATAATTTTTAGGTGATTGGTGGATGGGTAAGGAGAAATTTCGGAGATAAGTTCTTTACAAAGAGTGTTGCATGGTTGGAATGCACTGTCAGCAGTGGTAGGAGTACAAGATACATGAGGGACATTTAATAGACTCTTGGAGAGGAACATGGATCACAGTAAAATGAAGGGTATGTAGGTTACTTTGATCTTACGGACGGACAAAAGTTTGGCATGGCATCATGGCCGAAGGGCCTTGTGTTGTACTGTTCTGAGTTCTCCGTTCCGTGTGGTAAACTGAGTCATAAGCCCAGAACATTATGAAAGGATATAGCGTTCAGGAGGAGCGAGGGAACTGGATACAAAATTGGCTTGATGGTCGGAGACAGAGCGTCGTGGGAGACATGATGTTTTTTCTGATTGGAGGCATGTGACCACCGGTGCAGTGGGTGAACTGTTGTTTGTCCTTTGGATAAATGGTTTGGATGGGAATATTGGTTTCCTGGTAAGTAAGATTTTTGGGTGACACTGAAATTGGTGGTAAAGTGGATAGTGAAGAAGTTTATTTATGAAACAACAGAATGGACAGAACTGCTGGGATAGTGGGCTGAAGAATAGCAGATGGAGTCTAATTAGATAAATGTGAAGTGTTCCATTTTGGTGAAACAAACCAGGGTGGGACTTGTCCAATTAATGTTCGGGCTCTGGGTAGTGTTGTCAGTCAGTGACCCAGGGATGCAGGTACACAGTTCCTTGAGAGTGGCGACACTGGTAGACAGGCTGGTGAAGCAAGTGTTTGGGATGGTTACCTTCATAGGGAAAAGCATTAAGAGTAGGAGTTGGGATGTCATGTTGTGGCTGTACAAGACATTGGTGAGGCCACCATAAAAACATTGTTGATCAGTCGGAAGAACTCATCTAGTTCATTCACCTCCTTTAGGGAAGGACATCTGACATTCTAACCTGGCCTAGCTTACATGTGAATCTTGACCCACAGCAATATGGCTGACTCTGACTCTGGGTAATTACCAGAGGGGCAAAGACTGCTGGTCCAATCAGTGACAGCCTCATCCCATGAATGAATAAATAGAAATAAAAATGTCCCTCCCTACTTCTGCAAACCCCTCCACCTGCAGCAATCCGTACTGGCTTGGTAACACCATTAAGGCCCTGACCACTCTCTGTAAAACTCTCACCACCTCCAGCACCTTCACATCTCCCTGTTCCTATCATGTCACTAAACCCTGACAAAGATTCCGCTTCCCATTGCCCTCCTCCCTGCTAGCAGACCCTTTTCAATACCGTTAACACTTACTGCTTAAACTCTCTCTCATTTAAGGATTTTAAGTACTTTGTGGTAATCGTCTTAGCCTCATAATCTGATATGATCCATTTTGTCCTGAGTGACGGACTGGTGGGAATTTCTTGCTGAGGATTTTCTGTTTCAATGGAATGTCCTTTTGTCGAGTGATTTACACTGTTCCTTGAAATGTTTTTCACTGTTCATTTACAGATACATGTTTCAGTCTGTTTAGCCTGTTTACCTTGTTCAGTTCTCCTGTCAAACTCATGTAATTGGCTGTTTCTGTTTCTAGATGTAGCTTGTGCTTTCTGTGATTCACTTTAAAATTTTATATTTCTTTAATCTGTACTTTATCACAATATCCAAGAGGATCTGTCCAGATGACATTACTCATTCACTAAGTTTCATCACACAACGGTCGCTCTGAGATAGTTATGTTCCTAGCCAGTTCCACAACGTGTTATTCAAAGAAACACTGAAAAAAATCTCTGAACTCCTCTTCCAATATCACTCTTGTCAGTATTATTGTCAAGATTATATGAATATTGAAGTTTCACTAAATTATCACAATGCCTTTACTCAGTGTTTGGGAGCCTCCTGTGAAGCGCTTCTGTGCTGTTTCTTTCGGCCTTTATAGTGGCCTGTCCCTGCCGCTTCCGGTTGTCAGTTTCAGCTGTCCGCTGTGGTGGCCGGTATATTGGGTCCAGGTCGATGTGTTTGTTGATGGAGTTTGTGGATGGGTGCCATGCTTCTAGGAATTCCCTGGCTGTTTTTTGTTTGGCTTGCCCTATAATGGTAGTGTTGTCCCAGTCGAATTCATGTTGCTTGTCATCTGCGTGTGTGGCTACTATGGATAGCTGGTCGTATCGTTTCGTGGCTAGTTGATTTTCGTGGATGCGGATCGTTAGCTGTCTTCCTGTTTGTCCTATATAGTGTTTTGTGCAGTCCTTGCATGGGATTTTGTACACTACATTAGTTTTGCTCATGCTGGGTATCGGGTCCTTCGTTCTGGTGAGTTGTCTGAGTGTTGCTGTTGGTTTGTGTGTTGTTATAAGTCCTAGTGGTTGCAGTAGTCTGGCTGTCTGTTCAGAGATGTTCTTGATGTATGGTATATATAGGACACTATATAGGACAAACAGGAAGACAGCTAACGATCCTCATCCACGAACATCAACTAGCCACGAAACGACATGACCAGCTATCCCTAGTAGCCACACACGCACACGACAAGCAACATGAATTCGACTGGGACAACACTACCATTATAGGGCAAGCCAAACAAAGCACAGCCAGGGAATTCCTAGAAGCATGGCACTCATCCACAAACTCCATCAACAAACACATCGACCTGGATCCAATATACCGGCCATTACAGCGGACAACTGAAACTGACAACCGGAAGCGGCAGGGACAGGCCACTATAAATGCCGGAGGAAACACCACAGAAGCGCTTCACAGGAGGCTTCCAAGCACTGAGGATGTCACCTAGACAGGGGACGAAACGCTTAAATATTCCAATGAGTTCCACTTTAATGCAATGATGAGCAATGAAATGTTGTTAAGTGGCCTAAAACTGTTCGGCTGCTTGTGTCCTTGGCAAGCAGTAGCCAGAACTTACATTCAGAGTGACTCTACTTCATGATATGCGCCAAATGCCTTCTGTGTAACACCTTTGTTATCCATTATTGTTAGCGTTACCCATTTTGCCTGAGTTTCCGAAAGGTTGTAAACCATTGAATATTTATGTTCCAACTGTTGTTCGTCCTGTACCCATGTCTCCCTGGTGTCTAAGTCTCTTTTATCTCTGGGTCACATATCAGTCTACCTTGCTGCAGAAACTTTGTCCATAGCAAAAAAAACCAGAAATTACTCTTTCCCAAAATTTCCTGTCACAAATTGATTCACTGCTGTACAGTTTTAGTTAAAATTTGTCCCTTCATGTTCCTTTCTGCTTGTCTTCAGCCACATCCCCGTGCTGTTCACATGCGTCATCTTTTCTATTTGGATTTTGAAAGCTCCTTTCACCTGAACCCTCTGTCCGTTTAAAGCCCTGTCCATAAACCGACCGACATGATAGGCCAGGACACTGGTCCCAGCTCAGTTCCAGTGGGAACCCATCCTAATGGATTTTTTTAAGATCAGGTATGGGATGCGGGTGTCTCTAGCTGACCAGCCTGTCTTACCCAGCCCTAGCTGCCCTTACGCTGAGTAGCTTGCTCGGCCATTTCAGAGGGTAATTCAGAGGCAAACACTTTGCTGTGGGTATGTCGTGCAGACCACGTGAGGATGGGCAGATGTCATTTTCTGAATGACAAGGGTTTGGATTTATTGTACATCAGTAATGGTATTTATAGATGGTCAATTACTATTTTTAAAATAATTTATTTCAAATTCCACCATTTCAGATGATGTGTTTTAAACCTGCCTCTCCTGAGCATTAGCTGAGGTTTGGGATACATGCTCTAGCAACAATATGAGTAGGCCATTACCTTCAGTGCTTACAGGCTATTTATCCCTGAACACTGATACCAGTGTATCACGAAGCTAAGCCTGTTTTTTTCTTCATGATTGTTTGATCCTGATACCTTCCTGCACTCTGGTGATATCACTCAGTCTATCTCCATGTGGTATCCCTTACTGTGTGGGTCTAATTGCTGCCTCTGTCAGCATCTCTCACTCTTGCAGCTATTCCAGATCCTGAGCCAGTAGAATTCTGCAATCCAGAGAGATACAGCAGCACAGGCCAGGGATGGAGACTGGGATTTTCCAGATCTCTGTGGGACACAGTACTATTCTCCATGTGTAAAGCTCACTGCATCAGTCTAAGTTCCCATTCTGTCTATTTCTCTGTCTCCTGTAGGTACTCAGGAAGGTCCTGACTCAAGCGACTTCCCAGCTGCTGGATGTCCCATCCATCACCACATTGAAGATGGGTACTCAGCCAGAGATACAATGGGCAGGGAGATCTGGAGCCTTCAATAAATCCTGCGCTGAGGTAAGATCACTCAACCTGCACAGTGCAGAGAGCATCGAGAGGGGTACAAACATCAGCTAACAGTGCTGGAGGGGCAACAGTGTACAGACACACCCCAGGCTCAATCACCACATCTACAGTAAGTTTTGTTGTTCTGAGACAGCATCGGAAGTGTCACAGTTATTAACCCAGGCCTCTGATGTCTTAGTGAGCACCAGAACAACAGAGGGGAAAGCAGGGTTCCCATGAGTGGGTGAGAATGCTGCCTGGGATCTTTCTGTTCTGTGTTCTCCCTCCAACACTGTACATGTGCCATGTCTCATGGACCAGTGTCTTCAATAATTTGTAACTACTACAACAGTTCCTGTCCCTGTAACCTCCACCTTCACTATTGTCCCTCCCCATATTTGAAATGTACTGCATTTCAATATATTATCCCTATCTCTGTAACTTTCTTCAGTGTCTACACCATGCCTTATCTCTATAGTCTCCTCCTCCAATAACTAGAGACCGAGGCATGCAGCATGGAAACGGTTCCTCCATCCAACTAGTCCATGCTGACCACTGTTCATGAACGAGTCGCATTTCCATGTGTTTGGTCCATATCCCTTCAAACCTTCTCTTCCCCATATATCTGACCAAATGTCTTTTCGATGTTGTAATTTTACTTTTCTCTACCCCTTCCCCAGACGCTCATTCCATACATGCAGCATTCTCTGTTTGGAAATGTTCTCCTCTAGTCGTTTTTAAGAATTTCCTCTCTAACCTCATATTTCTGCCTCCTAGTTATGGATTCCCCTACCGTGAAGTAGAGACCTTTACTATTCACATCACGTATACCCCTCATGGTTTTATAAACCATTATAAGGTCACCCCTCAGCCACCTCCACCCAAGGGAAATACGAAGGATAATTATACAAATATTTCTGCCACGGTCCCCGCTGCGACATTGCCACAATGTTGTGGGATATATTTGTTCAGGACCTTGGGCGTTCTCTACCTTTGTGTTCTAAGATCTCCAGCACCACCTCTTCTGTAATGGGGACTCTTTTCAAGACATCACTGTTTCTGTCCCTTTGTTTCCTGATCTTTGTCCACAGTATGTTCTGACATGAAATATTCATTTCAGGTCGCGCCCATTTCCTCTGGTTCCAGGCATGGATGGCCATCTTGATCTTTGAGGGGCCCCATTGTCTCTCTAGTTGCATTTCTGTACATTTATGATGTCGAATCTCTTTGGATACTCCTTAACCTTATCTGCCAAAGCTATCTCATCGCCCTATTTTGCTTTCCAGTTTCTCCAGCCTCTCTGTTTCTGTCAAATCCTCCAGTTTCAGCAACATCTTCGTCAATCTTTGCACCATTTGTAGTTTTGTAAAATGCTTCATGAAGCAGGAGGATCAGAATACTACACAGTGCTCCAACTGGAGACCCAGCAATGTTTTGTACAGCCGTATCATGATTTAACAACTCAGGTACGCAATCCTCTGACCCATGAGGGCAAGTGTGCCACATCCGCTTTCCCCGCCTTGCCCACCGCGATGCCACTTCCAGGGAACAATGTAACTGCACCCCTTGGTCTCTCTCTGTTCGACAACACTGCACAGAGTTCTGCCATTAATTGTGTTAGTCCTCCCTGGTTTGTCTTAACAAAATCACCTGAATTCAGCTCAATCATTCATTTCTTGACGCACTGGCTCAGTTGGTTAGGATCACCTTTGTTAACTGTGTTCACTGCCCACTATAACGCTTATTTTAGTGTCCACAAACTTACTAACAAGAATTCATATTTTCGCGTATATGTCAATAGTACACATGTGTGGACTCTGCATCCATGCTTATGTCACACCGCTGGTCAGAGGCCCCCAGTCTGCACAACAACCCTCTCCCACCATCCTCTTTCTCCTACTGTCAAGCCCATTTTGTGTC
>NW_025211425.1:0-7376 GCF_004010195.1 Chiloscyllium plagiosum
CAAATTCCTTAATAATTACTGTTAGAATCCTGAAAAAAGGATATACTGTACCATTTTTCAAACAGTCAATAAATTAAATTGTGAACCTCAGTATACTTGTTACCCAGACCAATTATTATGCAATTATTGTAATGGTAATGACTTAATAATTAATGCTAAATCCTAAACAGATAAATTGGTTCAATACTTTGTAAGCATGTTGTTCTGAAATTGATTGGATATTTATTAAGATCGGTAAACTGAGGGATCAAATATAATAGCTCGCTTGATAGAATTGAAGGAAAAAATGAGACAGTGTTTATTGAACAGGATTGTTTTTGTTTAAAAATGCAGTTGATGCAAGAATAACATATTTTCCTCCATTGGTTTTCTTGTAGAGACATGTTTTTTTTAAAAAAATATTGTCATGATTCAATGTTGAGACACTTGTGTCAGAGTCTGCCAAGGGAAGAGTGACAGAGAAAGAAATATTTAAAAAAGCAGAAATGAAAGGAACTGGCGAGCAGAGGAGCTCCAACCGTAGTGTCTCGCCCTGCTAACATCTTATTGGGTGAGCTGGAATGCAGACTAGTAAAGCAACAAGCTGACACAGTCATATGCACAGAATCATAGCTTAAAATGTCCTAGACACCATCGTCACCATCCCTGTACGTCCTGTCCCACCGGCAGGGGACATGAATGTAACTGAAATGCTGGAACACGCAGGGTAATGGACTAAGATCTGCTGAATATGATCAATGTGATTTATTTGACACTTCTCCAGAATATTAAACTCCAGTCAAATTTGAAAAGTTACTAGCGTCATCAGACTTTAATTACAAATGTCAGAAAAAAAATTTCAGAAAGTTACAGCACAGATCGAGGCCACTTGGCCAATCCTGGGTATGTGTTGGCTGTAATAGAACTCCCCAGGCTTTACAGCTTTTTGTACTCACCATTGAGAACAACAATTTCAGACTGTACTCTGCCCTCTATGCTTTTATAATCTGTTTTTTAAATATATTTCTTTTACAGCTGCACAACTTGTTTCCTGGTTTCTTTCTCCATTCCCCGTGGCCTTGAGGGACTACCATTTCTGCTGTTTAATCTCTCCTGCCTTGTCCTGTGTGACAGACTGTCTTTATGTCCTTGTCTCACCCCCACCTTACTCACAACCTGTTACATTTCTGATGGTTCCCAGACCTCTCTAACTTTCACTGCACCCTCTGGGTCAATGGCGCGAGTTTTGAATTCTCTTCCTCCTGAGGTAATCAGAAATCTTTCCGGTTGCAGATTTTATTTTGAAAAGTAGAGCATTTGTGTCAGAGTCAAGTATTTGTGAGCCTTCATCCTCAAGTCCGAGCATTTGGATGTAATTTGTGACCCTCCCACAGATGTGTAACTTTACTGGATTGGCCATGCTAACATGGCCGCAGTGTGCAATTTAGGTGGGTTGGGCTAACCATGGTTACTGTGGGGTTATGGGGGTAGGGTGGGTAAGCAGGTCATTGCAGACTCGATGGGCCGAATAGACTCTTTCTGCACCCACTGGATTCTGTGATTCTAACTAGTTGTGATTGTTGTCCCATTTTCCTCATGCCAAGTTCATTCAACTCAGATACATATGATTCTGTGGGTGCTCACTCACTCCTTCCCTTCAGTTTTATATCAATTTCACACTGTATGTGAGGGTGGGAACATAGCGGTTATAATCACCAGGAAAGGCTGAACAGCTCAAAACGCTTTTCTCAAGAAAAGAGGAGGCTCAGAGACAACCTGGTACAAGTAGAAAGCTTTGTGTCTGTGTTTTCAAAGATTTGTGGTTGAAATCATTGGATTGGAAGCATGTTTCATTGCCCCAGATCATCAAAGTTGCTATCTAAATGTGCATCTTTCTTTCTATCTGTCTGAGTTAATAATCAGATGGACAGGTCAGTGTCTGAGTGTTTTCCCAAATCCCTGATTGAATGTCTTCCCCCACAAACTCAGGTGCCTCACCACACACTGGGTCATGGAGAAACTGCCGTTACAATGAGAACTGTCTTTGCTGTCACCTCTCCTAGTGCTTCAGCCTAATCCCCACTTCCCTTCATTAAATCCCAGCAGCCTCTAGTCCACCCACATGGGTATGTTGAAGAGCATGACAGGAGATTGGATTGAAACCGAGAGTTCAATAGCCAGAATGAAAGAGGAAGAAGGAAATAAACGGTGATTGTGGCTCCCAGGGGATACAGACTCCAGGTTGAGTCCTTTGTGGGCATTCCCGCAGTAATACAAGACAGCATTCCATGATGAGAGTTACATGCGGGTGGCAGGAGAGGGAGCCACTGAACATTAGCAGGTTAGTTCAAACACAGGAGGTTTGTTCAGTCAGTAACAGTGTGTTCGACATGGAGGTTAAGTGAGGGGAAATGTTACCACAAGTTGCCGAGGGATAACTTTCATTGGAACAGGAGGAGGCCATTCAGCCCCTCAACTCTGCTCTGCCATTCATGATGTACAACTTTCAAAACCCTCTAATTTCATCAATTAACTCCTCTGCAACAGATGAGTATGGGAAAACTAAACATCTGCAAATGCTGGGAAATCAGAAACAAAATCAGAAATTGCTGGAAAAATTCAGTAGGTCTGGCAGCATCTGTGCAGAGTGAACTGTTTGTGTCCAGTGATCAGTCAGGTGACCAGCTGCAGCTGACCATTCTGCTGTTTCTGTAACACTGGAACAGGTTCTGGTACGAGGGGAATGAGATTGTCAATAACAACTGAGAGAAACAGGAGGACGTGCTCAATCAGAATTAGGAATTCACTTACCCCTCCCAGTGGGACACTCATCGACACAGTCACACTGCGGAGAGGCCGCTCACCTGCCCCACGTATGGGAAGGGATTTACTCGATCTTACAACCTGCTGAGGCACCAGAGATAGCACAGTGGATTTAGACCTTTCACCTGCTCCATGTGTGGGAAAGGATTCATTCAACTCTCTCACCAGCGGAGACATTAGTGCATTCCCACCCGGGAGAGGCCATTCACCTGCTCAGTGTGTGGGAAAGCATTCACTCAGTCCTCTGACCTGCTTAAACACCAGGGAGCTCATTCTGGGGAAAGGTCATTCACTTGTTCCCAGTGTGGGGGGAGATTCAATCAAATGCAGCACCTGCAGAGTCCCCAGTGAGCCCACACAGGGGAGAGGCCATTCAGATGGTCAGTGTGGGAGAAGGGATTCAGTGATTCATCCCACCCCCTGAGACCCCAGCGGGTTCACACTGGGTAGGAGCTGTTCACCCCTCTGTGTGACAAGGTATTTGCTGCATCTTCAACACGACTGACAGCCCAGTGAGTGGACACAGGGAAGTGGTCATCCCCCTGCTTCGTGTGGACTGCAGGACTCCGATTCTGATGTTACTATCCATCAGAATCAGGAGTGGACCTTGTACACTGTTGGAGTATTGATGTTGTTGTTAACCACAATAACTGGGCTGGAGTTGACTGAACTTATATTGCCACTTTCTGAACCTCAGGATGTCTCTCTGGGCAGTAAGTCTCCACAAACAGCAATGTGACAATGAGCAGGGATCATCTGTTTTGATTTAAATTGTGATTGTAGCACGGCTACTTCACAGCATCAGGCACAAGGTTGGAGTCCAGCCTTGGTCAACAGCCTGTGTGGTGTTCCCACATTCTCCCCATGATAGTGTGGGTCCCCTCCAGATGCTCTGGTTTCCTCCCACAGCCCAAAATTGTGCAGGTCAGGTGGATCAGTCGTGTTAAATTGTCCACAGTGTCCAGGATTGTGCAGACTAGGTGGATCAGCCATGGGAAATGCAGGGTTACACTGATAGAGTGCTCTGGGCGTGATGTTCTTCGGATGCTCTCCTTCCCCACTGTAGGGATTCTATTCCGTGATTGAGGATAAAGGCTACACAGCAGGTTATCCTTGGAGAAGGAGCATGTGGTGTGCATCAATGCTCTCGCTGCCTTTAGATAAAGGTGGGCACCGCAGGGGATATAGTGCTTTATCTCCACCGCTGCCCCCTCCCCACAACTCTATTTTGATTTAGTCCCTTCTCACTCGGTCACATGTAATGGTTTACTTGGCCCGTAATGGGCTTTGTTTGGAAATATTCAATTGGTTACACAAATAGTTTACTGCTGGTGATTGTATGTCTAGATTAGAGTGGTGCTGGAAAAGCACAGCAGGTCAGGCAGGATCCGAGGAGCCGGAAAATCTACGTTTTGGCAAAAGCCGTTTTCCAGCACTACTCTAACCTCGGCTCTGGTTTCGAGCATCTGCGGTCCTCATTTTTGCACTGCTGGTGATTATATGTTAACCAAAAGCAAAATGGCGTAATAATGATTTTGATGGTGGGAAGGCTGCTGTAATCACATTTCTGGATCGGAGAAATGGGGGAAAAAGAACGCTTCACAGCTCACAGAACGAGAACTGAAAAGCAGTTAAATCAAACCAATGGTTCAGACAGGGAAGGAATGTTTCCCTGGAGTTTGAGTAGCTGGAATAGACAGGATTTTGTTTTACAGAGGTTGAAAGCTTTAAAACTGTTATATTCAGACAGTTTACGTCATTTTCTTTAATTTTATTTGCTGTGCAAAAAACTTTTACAACATTTTAAAAACAAAATTTACAAACCTTGTGTTAAGGATAAATGTTAAATAAAATCCATCAAACCATCCCTCACTGAAAACTGTTGTGGAAGTGCAATCTCCTGGAGAACCCCTGCCTACTCCTTCCTACCCGGGCTCCATGCCTATATACAGACCTGGGAGATAGCAGCAGGAGGAGGCCATTCAGCCTTTCAATCCTGCTCCACCATTCAATGGGAAACAGCTGACCATCCAGCTCAGTCTCCTGTTCCTGCTGTGTTCCAATCCCCTTTCATGACTTTACCTGAAAGAACTATATCTAAGTCCTCAATGAGCTTCACTGCCTTTTGTTCCAGTGACGTTGCGGTGTTACTGTGTGGGTGTAGGCAGGGGTAATGTGATGGTGCTGCCTACTGGAGGATGCACTCAGCGTCCCTCATCATCCTGCAGTAACATCAACCGGGGTTCAGCAACTAGAGATAGAAACCGTTTCCAGGATAAGGACATCACTGGCTCAGCCAGCATTTGATCCCCATCTCTAGCTATCCTTGAGAAGATGGTAGTGAGCTGCAGTCTTGAACCATTCACAGTCCATTTGATGCAGAGAGACCGACAATGCTGGGAGGGAGAGTGTTGCAGGATTTTGGCCGAGTGATTCTCTATCTTTGCTTCTTCAAATGCTGGTTAACTTAATCATTATCTGCACATGATTTTGAGATTTCAGTCTGCAAATCTTCACCATCGAGCACCTTGTATAAAGGAATATGTACAGATTAGAAATTCAGAGCAGACAATCCTAGTTTCTCTGGAATATCTTTTCCCCCATTCTTCCCTCAAAGCTGTAACCCTCCAGCCCACTTACTCTCTCCCTCCATTCTGACTCTGCTGCCCCCTAACGTACACTCTCCACATTCTCATGGAGTAACTGATAAACAGATCCATGCCACCACTTCCCGTCCCTGGTCAGACTCTGCACCCTTTCTGGGTTCACTTCCTTTCCTTTCAGTTGCTGCAAGTCAATAATGTAACAGCAGAATGAAACAAAAGGAAACAGAAAGGGAGGTGGCAGATCCTGGACAGAAGAGGAACCTTCAGTCTGGGAGAATGGGTTAGATCCTTCTTTGTTTCCCATTAGTTGATTCCCACCATTACAATGAATTGGGGATGGAGAGTGGCCCTACATGGGTGTCGTGACACTTTGACCCCCCAACTGATCAATACTATAAGCAGATGCATTCCTCCTCCAGCCAATCACAGTGTGAAAAACTTTCTGCAAAGTATACTTACCCAAAGCACATGCTCCAAAACCCGCCCACATTCTGTACACGTACAGTGCCGGGGTTTCCCCACACACGTGTGGTCCCTGCCTCACGGATTGTGGGAGTTGTAGTCCCCATGAAGCCACTGGAGCCCTGCCTCTGGAAAGTGAATGAAAAGTGTGGACTGGAGAGTGTTGTGTATAGGATCCCCATTCAGACACAGAACATATGGACTGTCACTGGGTTTTACTGAGACATCTGCTTCCACAACCTGATTTTCTGATGCAAGGAATATAGATTCAGCCAACTGGGGCGTGGGGAGGTTAATAGGAGGAGCAGATTTTAAGCAGAGGTGACTCAATAGTTAGCATTGCTGACTCACAGCGTCAGGGACCTGTGATTCAGCCTTAGGTGACTGTGCGGAGTTTACATGTTCTCCCTGTATCTGTGCGGGTTTTCTCTGGGTGCTCCAGTTTCATCCCTCAGTCCAAAGATGGACAGGTTAAGTGGATTGGCTATGCTAAATTCCCACAGTGTCCATGCCAGGTTAAGCCATTAACCATGGGAAATACAGGGGATGGGTGAGTCTGAATGGGACGCTCATCATAGGATTGGTGTGGAATCGAAGGGTGAACACCCTGTTTCTGCAATGTAGGGATTTTATTCTATTCTCATGAAGAAGAATGTACCGATCTCAATGTGCTGTGAATCTGTGGAATTCCATATTCAAACTGCAGTGGATGCCAGGACAATGAGCAAATTTACTGAAGAGATAGAGATGTTGAATTTGCAATGAGAAGAAGGGTGAGAGAGGGAGCAGATGGGGAAGTCCAGCTGAGACCGAGGTGAGCTCAATCATCACCGTATTAAATGGTGGAGCTGGTTCGAAGGGCTGCACTGCCTCTCCTGTGCCCAGGGCTTATCTTCTTATGGTAATAACTGGAAAGCTGAATCCAAAACTCACCACCTTCACCAAAGGAGATTTTCGGAAAAAGCAAGATAGTCAGGTGGGTTAGCGTTCCAAACTTATATAGCAAGGAAGCATGTGGGAGATAATGATTTTTCAATTTTAAACTGAGGTGAGTTAAACAAGTTCTCGTCCAACAGATTTAATTGGATCTTGATGAAGGAGCAACGCTCCGAAATCTAGTGTGCTTCCAATTAAACCCGAGGGACTATAACCTGGTGTTGTGAGATTTTTAACTTTGTACACCCCAGTCCAACACCAGCATCTCCAAATCATGTAAACTGAGGGGCGACAGTGATTTATGGTTTTAGACTGTGTAGTACATTCACAACGTCCAGAATACTCTGTTGTGAATATCTATCCTGTACTTTATTACAAAGCCAAGATCGCTGACAATGAAAACCAAAACACCCAGGAAACATCGCCTCACCTCGTAATCTGATAAAAGACTTGTGATAAGTCTGGTTGAATTTAGAATACTGTTGGAAAACGGGAAGATTAAATCCAATCCCAAGATCCTGTGCTTAAACAAAGGAGACTACAATAGGATGAGGCAGGAGTTGGCTAATG
>NW_025211425.1:8999-18878 GCF_004010195.1 Chiloscyllium plagiosum
ATACCGGACTCCCTCCCTCCTGCACCATCCCTGTAGCCACGCATTTAACTGTTCTCTCTCCCTATTCCTCGACTCTCTATCACGTGGCACGGGTAACAAACCAGAGACAACAACTCTGTTCATTCTAACTCTGAGCTTCCAACCTAGCTCCCTGAAAGCCTGCCTAACATCCTCAGCGCTCCTCCTACCTATGTCATTGGTGCCAATGTGGACCACGACTTCGGGCTGCTCCCCCTCCCCCTTAAGGACTTCTCCTGCGCGCTTTTAAAGGGAAAAAACCTACCCGGCTGCCCCTCCGGTGTTCGTCACTTCCCCCTGTTGCTCCCGCTCTTTCTGTAAAGAGAGAAAAAAACACCGCTGCCCGCTACCGGTAAGTAATTTTAAAACAAACTGTCTTACCTTAGCTGCTGCTCGCACTCAAAGTGACCGTTGGCGTCGAAGGGTGAGTATTTATACTCACTGCTTTCCTTCCCGGCTGCCCCTCCGATCTTCGTCACTTCCCCCTGCTGCTCCCACTCTTTCTGTAAAGAGAGAAAAAAAACACCGCTGCCCGCTACCGGTAAGTAATTTTAAAGCAAGTTCAATTTGAATTTCTCATCCACAAATCTGCCCTTTCAATACTCTACAACAGAGAAAACAAGTCACCACCGTTAACACAGGATGAAAATTCATAAGTCAATTATAGTATTAAATTGTAGTTTCTTTGTTTCCCCAAAGCTTTAAATCTCAGTCTCACAATTTCTCTCTTCTGTGAACTGAAATCCAAAACAATCTCCTCACTCCTTTCCTCCACACCCAGTTCTCATGTTCTCTCCACTCTTTGAATTCAGCTTCCTAGCTTCTGCCTGCAGATTAAGAACCAAAAAAAGGGGCGGCACGATGGCACTGCTGCCCCACAGCACTAGGGTCACAGGTTCAATTCCAGCCTTGGGTGACTGCCAGTGTGGAGTTTGCTCATTCTCCCTGTGTCTGCGTGGGTTTCCTCCGTGTGCTCCGGTTTCCTCCCACAATCCAAAGATGCACAGGTCAGATGAACTGACCATGCTAAATTGCCCATAGTGTTAGATGCATTAGTCTGAGGGAAATGGGTCTAGTTGGGTTACTCTTCCGAGGGTCGGTGTGAACTGGTTGGGCCGAAGGGCCTGTTTCCACACTGTAGGAAATCTAATCTAATCAAATCAATGAGTCTGACTCGGAGCCTCCTGGGTTTTGGTGAATCCTCCCCCCACCCCCCAGGGTGTCCTTCCTGGTCATACCCACACTGATTTTTTTCCCCCAATCTGGAACCTCTTATTTATTTCCCCCACTCCGAACCTCTGATGAGAACAATCCTGCACACACTGGCCAAATCATATCTGATTGAAAGAAAATGAATGTTCCTTTCCATAACATTCCTGAATCTTCACCCGAGTTCTGATAACTTTCTGCAAAATGCTCCCCCACTGATAGCCGACCACTTGTCACGATAGCAGGGCAGGGGCTATTCCCTTGGTTCCTGTTCTCAGAGGGAGGGAGCTGCCAATGACAGATTAATCCCACACACCCACAGCTTCTCTGGCACTGACCCATACTGCACATACGCCAACAATTGGCCAGCACTGCGCCTGTGCACTGGTCTCCCCTCCTATAGAGCATGCTCCACATCACACAGGTGCCTGGGTGATTGACAGCAGCTGCTGCCCAATAGGGTGGAGGGGTGGGGCTGGAGGACTGGGATAGTGGGATTGTAAACAATGAATGAATGTGGAGAACACTGGGGGATGGACAGGTCAGTGAGGGACAGGATCAGTGCAGCAGCAGGAGGGGATCCTGGACAAACTGAGCAATGGGACAGTCTGACAGTCTGACAATCGGAGAGAAACTACAGGAAAGTTCCGTTTGGAGGCTCAGGCGGGGACAGCTAGGAGACAGTATGGCCTGGCGGCTTGGGCACGTTTTCCAATCAGCCTCCCCAAAGATGCTGTTACTCAACTCTGAATCTGATCTTCCTGGTCCAGAGGTAAGGACACTACCACCATTTCCTGGTGGGCTAGTGCAAAGAAGGGAAGATTTTCTCAATCTCACTCACATGGAAACTCCATGAGCTCTTCCCACTTACTGTCTACGGTGGGGATGGGAGCGGGGCTAGGGATATAGGGACTGCCTTTCAAATGGAACGTACCTGTGTGGGTGATATTAACAAGATTCAACACACAGTCACTAACACAAATCTGATGTACTTGAACTTTATCCAGAATATTAGCACCCATAACTGGGTGACACAGACCCCAATGTACAGAGTTAAGTCCTGGATATTAATAACGGCTTTGTATGTGAGAAACCACGTCTCATGAACTTGAGTCAATTTTTTTGAAGTAACAACAAAGAGGATTGATGAGGGCAAAGCGGTGGAAATGATCTACATGGACTTCAGTAAGGCGTTCAACAAGGTTCCACATGGGAGACTGGTTAGCAAGGTTAGATCTCATGGAATACAGAGAGAACTAGCCATTTGGATACAAAACTGGCTCAAAGGTAGGAGTCAGAGCGTGGTGGTGGAAGGTTGCTTTTCAGATTGGAGACCTGTGACCAGTGGAGTGTCACAAAGTATCAGTGCTGGATCCACTAATTTATATAAATGATTTGGATGTGAATATAGGAAGTATTGTTAGTCAGAGGACACCAAAATTGGAGGTGTAGTGGACAGTGAAGAGAATTACCTCAGATTACAATGGGATCTTGATCAGATGGTTGAATGTGCTGAAGACTGGCAGATGGAGTTTAATTTAGATAAATGTGAGGTGCTGCATTTTGGAAAAGCAAATATTAGCAGGGTGTATACACTTAATGGTAAGGTCCTCGGGAGTGCTGCTGAACAAAGAGACCTTGGAGTGCAGGTTCATAGCTCCTTGAAAGCAGAATCGCAGGTAGATAGCATAGTGAAGAAGGTGTTTAGTATGCTTTCCTTTATTGGTCAGAGCACTGAGTATAGGAGTTGGGAAGTCATATTGCGGCTGTACAGGGCATTAGTTAGTTCACGCTTGGAATATTGCGTGCAATTCTGGTCTCCTTCCTATCAAAACAATATTGTGAAACTTGAAAGTGGCCAGAATAGTATTACAAGCACGTTGCCAAGGTTGGAGGATTTGAGCTACAGGGAGAAGCTGAATACACTGTTTTCCCTGGAGCGTCAGAGGCTGATGGGTGACCTTATAGAGATTTATAAAATCAGTCGGGGCATGGATAGGGGAAATACAGAAGGTCTTTTCCCTGTGGTGGGGAGGAGGCACGATGGGAGGTGGGAGACAGGGGGGAGAGACCGAGAGGGGAGGGCGATGGTTATTTTGTAGATCTACAACATAACCTTGTTCCTGTTTTCTACCCATCCCCTTCAATCCCTCTGAAGGGCTCAGAACAAGTGCACAAACCCTGGAAAGTAGAGTTTCAGAGTGACCAAGTGCTGAAGGTTGCATTTGGGACGCTGACCTTTATTGGTCTGTGTACTTATCAATAAATAGGACTGCAGATGCTGGAGATCAGAGCTGAAAATGTGTTGCTGGAAAAGCGCAGCAGGTCAGGCAGCATCCTGAAGAAGGGCTTATGCCCGAAACGTTGATTCTCCTGTTCCCTGGATGCTGCCTGACCTGCTGCGCTTTTCCAGCAACACATTTTCAGCTACTTATCAATAAATAGACCTGGGTTCAATTCCACTGTCCTGAATTCATGTCTGTGGCCACAGACTACTGGATCCCCTGTCACTATAGCTCTGCCATTCTCCTTCCTCCCGTTCTGTGCAGCGGAGCTATCTGTGGTGTCATGAACCTGGCTGTTGTGGATTTCCCCTGAGAGTCCACCCCACCTGTCCACCCCCCTTATAGAATCCCAAGCGGTGCACAATATCTGTTTGAGAAGGGGAATGATCACCGGGGAGTCCTGCACTTCCTTCCTGAGCCTCTTACTTGATCTGATGGTCACTCATTCCCTTTCTGCCTGTGTAACCCTCTCCTGCAGTATGACTAACTCACTGAACGTGCTGTCCACAACATTCTCAGTATTGCTCCACAGTGAGTTCACTCTCAGCTCCAGGTCTGAAAAGCAGTTTCCTAGTAGCTGCAGATGGGCACACTTCCTGCACACACAGCCGTCACGGACACTGGAAGTGTCCCTTGTTTCCCACATTGTGCAAGAGGAGCACACCACTGGTCTAAGGTCTCATGTCACAATGTTTCTCTAGTTTCAGTTAGTTACTCCCATTAGGAGAATCTAAATGAGCTAGCAACCTTCCTTCTCTTCACACATTTCCATTATAATCAAAAGACCCAATCTTTACTTAAGCTGACATTTTATACTTTAAAAACTGTTTTAAAAAAAACTCAGCAGGTATCGTTTCCAACTTGGCTGTTCCCAGTGGGACCATGTGAATTTCTGAACGGCCTGAACTAAAACTGAAGCTGTGGTTCACATTCTCCCTGTCTCCCCTCGCTCTGTTTATACCCAATTCCAAAACACTCTCATTGAGCCAAACAGCACCCACAGTGCAGCCCTATAATTTTCATTGTCTGCTCCCACCTACACTGCCCCAGCCTCCTGTACTGTTCCAATGCATCTCAATGGGAGCTCAGGAACAGCATCTCATCTCTCAATTCAGCCCTTTGTAATCCCAGAGTCAACAAGGACTTCAGCAGTTTCTGAATGAACAGACAGTTGTCAGAACCTGGAACATTCCACCTGAAATGGTGCTGGAATTTGAGTCCATAAGGAATTTTAATGAGAAGTTTGCAGGAATTGAAAATAAGGAGTTTACAGATTAACATCATGAAGTGGGTGATTGGGTCTAAATCTGACAGTTCCTATAAAGAGACGAGGTGTAATTTGGATAAATCTGTGCTCCCTCTCAGGCCAATAACACCTTCCACAGCTGCAGGGCCCAGAATTGAGCACAAACCCCAAGGGTGATCCAACCACAGTTTGAACATCTTTCTGCTTTTTGCTTGAAACAAAAACCAGATACTTTCCGACAGACAGAACAGACACACCTTTCTCCTTCCACAGTTAAATGTCAATGGTATTCAGATTCTGATGACCCTGCTGACGATAGAAAATTGCTTTTGAGATCCCTGTCTCAATTATTCTCAATTAATATCCTATAAAATGAACCGACAAAACAAAACTCACAGTCAGTGCAGGCTGAACAGTAAAGACAAATATTTCTCTTGGTATGTGTTTGATGTGTAAATGCTCCTCTTCAAAATGCCAGCCCCCACTCAGGAAGAGGACATGTCCATGCCCCAAATAAAGATGGCGGCCATAACCCAGGACCTATCACTGCCTGAGGGCCACAGCCATTTTCCTATTTACTGTAAATGTGGAACCAAGAGTTTCTAATTCAGGCCTAACTACCTGTACAGAGTGTAATTAAACCCTCCCAGTCTAAACCGGATCCAACTCCCCTTTCCCGTTTCCTCCTTCTGCACACACCAAGGGTCATTCTAGGTCCAGTGACCCTTCCTCAGAACCGATGGCAGCTGGAAAAATTAGAATCCCTACAGTGTGGAAACAGGCCATTCGGCCAAACAGGTCCACACCCATCCTCTGAAGAGGGTCTCAACCAAACCCATTCCCCGATCCTATTATTCTACATTTCCCTGACTAATGCACCTAACCTATACATCCCTGAACACTACGGGAAATTTAGTTGGGCCAATTAACCGAACCTTCATATCTTTGGACTGCAGGAAATAGGGGTATAAAGAGTACATAATAGGTGGGGATGGAGCCCAAAAGAGACAGTAACATTTGGAAAGACAAAGGAGTGGATAACAATCTGGCTGGGAGGGTGCATAGCTGTTAATGGAGGGGACAGGAACCTGTGTCTGGCAGCATCTCAGTGGAGGTGCTAGAAATGGCAACTGATGGTCTACGTTCTGCTGCAAAACAGACGCCGAGCTTCCAGTTGCCTGTCACTTTAACACACGAGTCTGTTGCCTGGCCAACATCTCTGTCTCATGCTTACTGCAGTGTTCCAGTGAAGCTTGATGCAAGCTGGCAGAACACTCCAGAACATACCAAAACACCCCATATTTCAAGGACTGCAATTTCCCCTCTCATGTGGTCAACAATACTCTCCAATCCATCTCCACCACTTGCCACACCTCTGCCATTGAACCACACCTCTCCAACTGCACCAAGTATAGAATCCCCCAGTTCTCATCTTCCACACAGATACAATGCATCATCCTCTGCCATTTCCACCAGAGATATATTTCCCTCTCCATTCCTTTCAGCATTCCACAGAGACCATTCCCTGTGAATTCCAAGTCAGATCCATGCTCCCCAACAACCCCACTCCCAGCCCCTTCACTTGCCAATGCAAGAGGTGTAAAACCTGTGCCCACACCTCCTCCCTCACCTCCAAAGGACCCTTCCACATACAGCAGAGATTTTCCTGCACATCCAAACACCTCACCTATTGTGGCCTTTGCTTTCGATGTGGTCTCCTCTCCAGAGGGGAGTCAGGACACCAACTTGCGGAATGTTTCAAGGAACATTTCTGCGATGCATGCACCAACCAACCCCACCATCCTGTGGCCGACCACTTCAACTTCCCCACCCACTCCGCCAAGGACATGCAAGTCCTGGGCCACATCCACCACCAAATCCCAGCCACCCGACACCTGGAGGAAGAAAACCTCATCATCCACATTGGGACCCTTTAACCATAGAACCAAGGTTTCCTCATCTCTCCTCCCCTACTTTATTCCAGATCCAACCCTCCAACTCGACACCATCCTCTTGAACTGTCCCACCTGTCCATCTTCCTTTTCAATTATCCACTCCACCCTCTCTCCATTACCCTCCACCTACATCTACCTATTGCCTTCCTAGCTCCCTTCCCACCAACCCCACACATCCCACTTATTTATTTCTCAGTCCTCTTACTACTCCCCCTTCCCCTCCAATCCCGGCATTCCTGATGAAAAGAATATGCACAAAAAGGCGATTCTCTTGCTCCTGAGATGCTGCCTGATCTGCTGTGCTTTTCCAGCGCCACACGTTAACACAAGCTGGAAGAACAACACCTCATATTCTACTTGGGGACCCTGCACCCCACTAGCCCCAGTATCAAATTCAATAATTTTACGTCCTGAACTCTCCAAGTTCCTAGCGCCCTAGCCTCTTAAACCACATACCAGGCCTTGTCATCACATAGCCTACCATTACACATTATCTATGGTTAGCCACTAACAGTCCCCATAAACAGCTATTCACCCTCCCCCAGCCAGATCGTTATCCACTCCTTTGTCCAACTGCTCCCATCTCTTTGGACTCTATCACCACCTATCATTTACTCCTTAACCCCTACCTTCTGCATATAAACCAACATTTCTTTTCAGTAAGATCAGTTCTGAGGAAGGGTCAGCGGATCCAAAATGTTAACTCTGATTTCTCTGCACAGATGCTGCCAGACCTGCTGAGCTTTTCCAGTACCTTTCGGTTGTTGTGAGAGATTTACAGCATTTGCAGTTCTTTTGGTTCTAATTTATCAGGAATTTCTAATTCAGTTCTAGCAGCCTAAAACCATGCATTTATAAACCCTCCCAGTCCACAATAACTCCATTTCTTCCCCAGACTTTGCAGTCTCTCCCACTCCCTTCACACTCACGAGGTTCCCCCCTCACCGTAACACTGCGCCTGCACAGCTTATGGCCACATGTTGGCCTGCTGGACCCACCCCATTCCAGCCAATTCACTCCCATTGGCTGGAGGATCACGCCAATTCTCCTATTGGTCTGAAGCTGCTGTCAATCACCCGGGCGCCATTGTGACATGAGTGGGCTCCTCCCAAGAGGATTGTATGCTGAGGGGTGACCTCATAGAGCTTTATAAAATCCTGAGAAGTATGGATGGGAAAAATAGACAAGGTCTTTTCCCTGGGGTGGGGGAGTCTAGAAGTAAAGGGGCAGGACAGAGAGAGCTGGGTGTTCTTGTACACCAGTGAATGAAGGCAAGCATGCAGGTACAGCAGGTAGTGAAGAAGCCTAATAGCATGCTGGCCTTCATAAGAGGAATTGAGTATAGAAGCAAAGAGGTGCTTCTGCAGCTGTACAGGGCCCTGGTGAGACCACATCTAGAGTAGTGCGTGCAGTTCTGGTCTCCAAATTTGAGGAAAGACATTCTGGCTATTGAGGGAGTGCAGCGTAGGTTCACGAGGTTAATTCCTGGAATGGCACGATTACCTTACACTGAAAGACTGAAGCGACTGGGCTTGTATACCCTTGAGTTTAGAAAACTGAGAGGGGGATCTGATTGAGCCATATAAGATTATGAAAGGATTGGACACACTGGCAACAAGGAACATGTTTCTGCTGATGGGTGAGTGCCGAACCAGAGGTCACAGCTTAAAAATACGGGGTAGACCATTTAGGACAGAGATGAGGAGAAACTTCTTCACCCAGACAGTGGTGGCTGTGTGGAATGCTCTGCCCCAGAGGGCAGTGAAGGCCCAGTCTCTGGATTCATTTAAGAAAGAGTTGGATAGAGTTCTCAAAGATAGTGGAATCAAGGGTTATGGAGATAAGGCAGGAACAGGATACTGATTAGGAATGATCAGCCATGATCATGTTGAATGGCGGTGCAGGCTCAAAGGGCTGAATGGTCTACTCCTGCACCTATTGTCTATTGAGACAGAGTAGTTTTAAGGTGAGAGGGGAAAAATTTAAAAGGGACCCGAGAGGCAACTTTTTTCACACCGAGATTGGTCCGTGTATGGAATCTTCTGTTCAGGGAAGTGGTGGAGGCTGGTACAATTACACATTTGGCATTTGGATGGGTATGTGAATAGGAAGGGTGTAGAGGGATATGTGCCAAATGTTGGCAAATGGGACTAGATTAGGTTGGGATATCTGGTCGGCATGGACCAGTTCGACCAAAGGGTCTAATTCCATGCTGTAGGTCTCTATGACTCTGCCCTGGGATGAGCTTCAGCCTTCACAGTGAATGGGGCAGTAACACAGAGCACAGGAGTTTGGGGCTATTCAGCCCATTGGGGCTGTACTCTCCCCCTCTGGAGATGGTGCCAGTCTATCCCAACTCACCTCCCATTTGTCTGTAGCTCTCCAAATCCTTCCTTAAAAAAGTTACATTCCAAATTTGTTTTGACAATAACTCCTGAATCCTCATCCAGCTGTTGGACAAACTGTTCCAGATGCTCAGAACTTAGTGAGTAAAATAATCTTCACATTTTTAACCTGCATTATTTGCCAGTTACCTGAAGGTAGTTATAATAATTTCTCCCTCTGTCTCTCTGTAAATTAAATATCCTGGAAACAAATCTGCTCCTGGTCGAAATCACTGCCTAACCTTCTCAGCACCAAGGAGAATTATCTGATCTTCTGCTAATTATCCATAAAAGAGAAACCCATCTTAATTTTAGTAGTGCCATAAAGATGTACAGCAGAGAAACAGACCCTTCGATCCAACTTGTCCTTGCTGACCAGATATTCTAAATTAATCTCATCCCATATGCAAGCTCTTGGCCTATATCCTTCTAAACTTTTGCTAATCACATACAACATCTCAAAGGCATAATTGGGTAATTGTACCAGCCTCCACAATTCCTCTGGCAGCTTATTCCATAAATGTACTATGTTCAGCTAGAAACATTGCTCCTTAGATCCCTTTTAAATCTTTTCCCTCACACGTGAAGCCTGTGCCCCCAAGCTTTGGACTCACATATCCTGGGAAAAAGATCCTGGGATTTCACCCTATCCATGCCCCTCACAATTGTATCCGATGCTCCAGGAAAAACAGCCCTAGCCCATTCACCCTCTACCTATATAGCTCAAACCCTCAACCCTGGCAACATCTTTGCGGATCTTTTCTGAACCCTTTCAAGTTTCA
>NW_025211425.1:19814-21388 GCF_004010195.1 Chiloscyllium plagiosum
AGTCCCATTGTACTCTGAGGTAACCTTCTTCGCTGTCCAGTGCACCTCCAATTTTGATGTCTACTGTAAACCCACTAACTATACCTCATATATTCACATAGAAATCACTGATATAAATGATGACAAGCAGTGGACCCAGCACCGATCCTTACACCATATTGCTCATCACAGGCCTCCAGTCCGAAAAGCACTACCCTCCGTCTCCAACCTTCCAGCCAATTTGTATTCAAATAGCTGATTCTCTCTGCATCCCATGGTGTCTAACTTGCTAACCAGTCTGTCATGTGAACCTTTTTGAATGTCTTTCTGAAGTCCAAGTTAGTGATTTATGTACAAAGCCATGCTGATTATCCCGAATCACTTCTTGCCTTTCCAATTTCATATAAACCTGTCCTTTAGAATTCCTTCCAACACCTTGTCGCCACTAACCTCAGGCTCACCAGTGTATTGTTCCCTGGCCTTTCCTCATCACCTTTCTCAAATAATGGTGCCTGTCTTGCAGTACCTCACCTGTGGCTATCGGTGATAGAAATATCTCAGCGAGGGGCCCAGCAATCACTTCCCACAAAGATTTGGGATACACCTGATCAGGTCCCACAGATTTACTCAGCTTTATGTATAGGACACCCAGTACAACCTCCTCTGTAATATGGACAGTTGTCAAGTTATCACTATTTATTTCTCCAAAGTCTCTAGCTTCCATATCCTCTTTCAGTAAAAGCTGACATGAAATCCTCAGATAGTATCTCTCCCACCTTCTGTGGTTCCACAGACAGCCTTGTTGATTTTTGAGGGTCCCTACTCTCTGCCTGGTTACTCTTTTGTCCTTAGTGTTTTGTAGAATCTCTGGATTGTCCTTAAACCTCTTTCCCCCCAAATCTATCTCATGTATCCTTTTTGCCCTCCTGTTTTCCCTCAAGTGTACTCCTACTGCCCCTATACTCCGAGGAATTCAGTCAAACCCAGCTGTCTGTACCTGCCATATCCCTCCTTCATCTTTTTGACCAGACCCTCAATTTCTCTAGACACACAGCATTCTCTACACCTACCAGACTTGGCCTTAACAGGAACAATCTGTCTATGTACTCTTGTTGTCTCATTTTCACAGGCCTATGGAGGCAATGGCAGATGAGGACATGGAAACTGTCATTCTCAGTAAAGAGGTAGTGTTGGGAAATATAACAGCCCAAAAGTACATGGGTCTCCTGGCCATGATGGAATGCAACCCAGGGAACTAAAAGAGATGGTGAAGGGTCTATTGACCTTCCTTGCTAGAGGGATGGTTATGCTGCAGCTGTACAGGGTGCTGGTGAGGCCACACCTGGAGTACCGTGTTTAGGTTTGATCTCCTTACTTCTGTAAGGATATACTGACACTGGAGGGGGTGCAGAGGAGGGTCACTAGTTTGAGTGGGGAGTTGAGAGGGTTGGTGTATGTGGAGAGACTGAATAGACTGTGACTATACTTGTTGGAATTTAGAAGAATGGGAGGTTGTATTGGAAAAAATAAAATTAAGAAGGGAATAGATAAGATAGAAGCAGGGAGGTAATTTCCATTGGGGGGGGTGTGTTCAA
>NW_025211425.1:21681-23065 GCF_004010195.1 Chiloscyllium plagiosum
ACGAAACCCACACAGACAACCTCAATAAGGTGATCATCCTGTTCTTAATTCCCAGTTCAACCCAAGTAAGTTCACCGGGCGAACTCCCATGAATATCCTCCCTAAGCACAACAATAATGTTATCCCTAATCAAAAACACCATTCCACCTTCTCTCTTATCCCCCTTTCTATCCTTCCTCTTACATCTATTCCCTGGAACATTAAGCTACCTGTCCTTTCCAACCTAAGACACGTTTCTGTAATACCCTCTATATCCCAGTCCCATGTTCAAAACCATAAATTAAGCTCATCTGCTTTCCCTGTCAAACCTCTTGCATTGAAATAAATGCAGTGCAGTGCTATCAAAAGGACAGACTGATGGGCAGAGGGGGTGGGATGGCCCTGTTGGTGAGGGATGACGTTCAGCCCCTTGCAAAGGGGGAGACACAGAATCAGGAGATGTGTAGTCAGATTGGAGGGTGGCTAACGTTGTCCCACTTTTCAAGAAAGGTGGGAGAGAGAAAACAAGGAATTATAGACCAGTTAGCCTGATGTCAGTGGTGGGAAAGATGCTGGAGTCAATTATAAAAGATGAAATTATGGCTCATTTGGATAGCAGTAATAGGATTCGTCAGGGTCAGCATGGATTTACAAAGGGGAATATATTGACTTGGATTGAAAATTGGCTGGCCCACAGGAAGCAAAGAGTAGTGATAAACGCTTCTTTTCGGAATGGCAGGCAGTGACTAGTGGGGTACCACAAGGTTTGGTGCTGGGAGCGCAGCGGTTTACAATATACATTAATATTATTGATGAACATATTAAAAGTAATATTAGCAAATTTGCTGATGACACAAAGCTGGGTGGCAGGTTGAAATGTGAGGAGGATGTTACGAGAATACAGGTTAACTTGGACAGGCTCGGTGAGTGGACGGATGCATAGCAGATGCAGTTTAATGTGGATAAATGTGTGGTTATCCACTTTGGAGGCAAGAACAAGAAGGCAGATTACTATCTAAAAGGAGTCAGGTTTGGTAAAGGGGAAGTACAATGAGATCTAGGTGTTCTTTTACATCAGTCAATGAAAGCAAGCTTGCAGGTACAGCAGGTAGTGAAGAAAGCTCACTGCACGCTGGCCTTCATAACAAGAGGAATTGAGTATATGAGCAAAGAGGTCCTTCTGCAGCTGTATAGGGCCCTGGTAAGACCGCACCTGGAGTATTATTGTGTGCAGTTTTGGTCTCCACATTTGAGGAACAGCATTGTGGCTATTGAGGGCGTGTTGGGTAGGTTCACGAGGTCAATTCCCAGAATGGCGGAATGATCATATGTTGAAAGATTGGAGCGACTGAGCTTGTATATACTTGAGTTGAGAAGAATGAGAGGGGATCTGATTGAGACCTAC
>NW_025211426.1:0-1766 GCF_004010195.1 Chiloscyllium plagiosum
AGTATAAGCCAGACCCGTTCTGGCGACGCTGCGGGGAATAAAATGCCCACATTCTAGCAGACTCGCCTCTTGGTCATTTGTTCTGTGTCAGACTACTCTCCTACGAACCTGACCTTGAGAATTTTCTAAAACATTTGGCGCTGCGAGCAGGGTCAATCGCAATTGAGGAGAGATTTTGATACAGAACAATGTTTTGGAAAAAGACTAAGAAACCAGAAGAACAAACTGTGGAGGTCCCGACCATCCCGGGATGGCATGGTTAGCTCCTTGAAAGTGGAGTCGCAGGTAGATAGGATAGTGAAGAAGGCGTTTGGTATGCTTTCCTTTATTGGTCAGAGTATTGAGTACAGGAGTTGGGAGGTCATATTGCTGCTGTACAGGACATTGGTTAAGCCACTGTTGGAATATTGCGTGCAATTCTGGTCTCCTTCCTATCGAAAAGATGCGAAACTTGAAAGGGTTCAGAAAAGATTTAAAAGGATGTTGCCAGGGTTGGAGGATTTGATCTACAGGGAGAAGCTGAACAAGCTGGGGCTGTTTTCCCTGGACCGTTGGAGGCTGAGGGGTGACCTTATAGAGGTTTACGGTGAGGGGCATGGATAGGATAAATAGACAAAGTCTTTTCCCTGGGGTCAGGGAGTCCAGAACGAGAGGGCATAGGTTTACGGTGAGAGGGGAAAGATGTAGAAGAGACCTAAGGGGCAACTTTTTCACGCAGAGGGTAGTACATGTATGAAATGAGCTGCCAGAGGATGTGGTGGAGGTTGGTACAATTGCAACATTTAAGAGGCTTTTGGATGGGTATATGAATAGGAAGGGTTTGGACGGTTATGGGCCGGGTGCTGGCAGGTGGGACTAGATAGGGTTGGGATATCTGTTCGGCATGGACGGGTTGGACCGAAGGGTCTGTTTCCATGCTGTACATCTCTATTACTCTATGACACTACCTAAAGCTGATGCATAAGACTAAGATAGTAATGGTAGGAGTAAAACTGTACAGATTTGTGGAGATGAAATCCCATCTTCATAATAATGATACTTTTGCTGGGTTCTGTGACATCATCGCTGTGCTAAATTGCATAGATTTCAAGCTGGTATAAAAGCCCAAAACTGGGAACCTATGAGGTGATAAGGTCATCAGTAACAACAAAATAGTATTCAACAGCAATCCGTAACCTTGTGGCCTGGCGTTTCCCCATTCCACAATTACCATCAAGCCAAGGGATAAACCTTGGTTCAATTAAGCGTGTAGGAGGGCAAGCAAGGAGCATACTAGATATTTCTAAAAATGATGTGGTCAATCCAGTGAGGGACAAATCTAACCAAGTCAATTACTGTCAATAGACAATAGACAATAGGTGAGGAGTAGGCCATTCTGCCCTTCGAGCCTGCACCACCATTCAATATGATCATGGCTGATCATTCTTAATCAGTATCCTGTTCCTGCCTTATCTCCATAATCCTTGATTCCACTATCCTTGAGAGCTCTATCCAACTCTTTCTTAAATGAATCCAGAGACTGGGCCTCCACTGCCCTCTGGGGCAGAGCATTTCACACAGCCACCACTCTCTGGGTGAAGAAGTTTCTCCTCATCTCTGTCCTAAATGGTCTAGTCCGTATTTTTAAGCTGTGTCCTCTGGTTCGGCACTCACCCATCAGAGGAAACATGTTTCCTGCCTCCAAAGTGTCCAATCCTTTAATAATCTTATATGTCTCAATCAGATCCCCTCTCAGTCTTCTAAACTCAAGGGTATACAAGCCCAGT
>NW_025211426.1:18251-23084 GCF_004010195.1 Chiloscyllium plagiosum
AAGAATACTGAGTTAACTGCAGAAAGACATGCCCGATATGAGTCCTCCAGAAAACGATTATAAACCTCTGGATGAAAAGTTGTTGCACCAGACCAAACCAATAGGAAAACCTTAAATTGAATGAAATATTTTTTGAAGGAAAAGTAGCAGCTACTGGCTGGTGATATAGGATTAATCAGCTCAGCACCATCCCCATGATCTGTCCTACCTGCCTATCTTCTTTTTCACTATCCACTCCACCCTCCTCTCTGACCTATCACCTTCATCCCACGCCCATCCACCCATTGTACTCTATGCTCCTTTCTCCCCACCCCCCCCCTCCTCTCATTTATCTCTCCACCCTGCAGGCTCTCTGCCTCTATTCCTGATGAAGGGCTTTTGCCTGAAACGTCGATTTTCCTGCTCCTTGGATGCTGCCTGAACTGCTGTGCTTTTGTAGCATCACTCGAATCTACGCAAAATCCAAAGTCTCGGAAAGATACAGATAGATTTTCATTAAAGATCGAAACAGACAATCAATTACCTGAGAACATGTTGTGGAAAGGCAGAGGTAAAAAGAAATGTGTGGTAATAATTGGAGGAGGGTCACAGTGGATGGTCCAAATCCCAAGAATTAAAACATTGCATTGCCAGATAAGTGGAAATGCTTACCTGAATTAAATTATGAAACTGCCTTACAGAAACAGCATTGTAATCTTGGCCAGTATATTTGCATTGTACTTGCACAAGATAACTGGCTGATATTTGGAAATTCACAGCCGATGTTTTGTGTGATAGTGAATATGGCTTTCATGTCGTGTGTCGTGTGTTGTGTGTGTGTGTGAGAGAGAGAGAGTGGCGTCGGGAGGCGTTATGTGGTAAAATCATTGTGTGAGGGTGGACACACATGGAGGAAATCGGTTTAAATTTGAACAGCTGTCAGGCGTTCAGGTAATCTACAGAGACAGCCTGAGAGACATGCCTTAGACAGGTGAGATAATGTTTCAGAAAATATTTAAATTACGGCATTTCCACGCACAATAACAATACAGTTCAGTGTGTTCAGGAATGACAAATGTATGGAATTTTGTTCTGAATTCAGATAAAATGGGTCGCGTTTCAACTCAGATTTGCTTCGGCAGATTTGAAGCTAAGAGTGTCAGCGACAGATTATTGAGACTGCATTTCTAAATCAGGATTCAAGCAGCAGGTGGATTAAGCCAGTGAAGGATATTATGGTGGAGTTAGTGGTGAAAATTAGGAATGGTCAGGGTATAGTGTCTGGAATCAGGTCATGGCCAACGGCATCACCCACAGCTGTGACTCGTCTGTTTCAGACTCAGATATTGGCCGGAGATGAGATGGAGCAAGAGGAAGTAAATGCAGTTTGTAAACAGAAGACAGTGACCTCCGTCTGTTTCAGACTCAGATATTGGCCGGAGATGAGATGGAGCAAGAGGAAGTAAATGCAGTTTGTAAACAGAAGACAGTGACCTCCATGATCGCACTATTTAAATAACACAATGAAGTGTGGTTCGCAGCTGAAACAGAACAAGGTGAACATACAGACCCACAAAGGATGCTGCCGGAGAGTGTATAAAGAATTTCCCTGTTGCCGTTAGGAATGGTTTGAAGAGTGAATATCTGAATTCGGAGTCTCAGCAGGAAACATGATGAAAGCAGCGAGTATAGAGTAAATGAGGAGAACTGTAACACATTTATACATGGTTTATAGAAATAATAAATTGACAGTTAGACTTACCAGGGACACCAACGATAGCCAGGATAGGATAATAAAAATATTGAACAAGGTAAAGTGCATATCGGATCCGCCCTGATATTGGCAACAGATCATAATACGTAGAAATATACCAAACATCCCAGGATAAGCTCCTGTGCATTGTTGGAACATGGCAGTCTAACGTTCTCAGATTTTCTCTCTCCTCCCCCTCTCTCTGGAGCTGCTGATCCCTGTCAGTGCCGATGGTGATGCTCCTGCTCACACTATAGAATAATACATTGATCGGAGCGCATTTATAATTAAAGGTGGTAACCCTCCACTGGGATACTTACAATCCATGGAGACTGACATGAATCACAGTCACCAAACACGTTCAGTTAACTCCTTCCTGAAATCACTTTACCGATCGCAATAAAAGGGAACATTTACTCAGTCTGGATAGAATGTATAGGGGTTGCTGAAGGATTAACCATAAATCTTCCAATCTTTTTGGTACTTTGTTTCCTTGTTTGTGGGAGTAGTGCCAGAACACTGCAGGGTTCACGCAGTTCAAAAAAGGAGACAGGGATAAAAATAACTGGTCAGTTGCGTAAAATGACTGGGGCTATTTCTAGAAAACATAAGCCAGGTTAACAATGTGTGTTATCCATGGACTTTGTCTAATGCTGATCCTAATTGTCAGTGCCTTGTTTTCAAACCCCTTCATAAACATAAGGTATTATCCAGAACATTGCGAAAGCTGCTCAGGAACAAATGGAAGAAACTCTGTCCCCATGTGCCTGTTACAGTGGATGTCATTCAACCCACTTTCGCTTATTAAACCTTGAAGTGGTGGAAAGCTGGAACGCTGGCAAATTTTGCAAAGGGAATTATTTATAACATAGAGAAGTGTTACTGTAGCTGTACGCGGTGTTACTGAGAGGACATCCAGAGTAACTTGTATTGTTTGCATTTCTGTAGTTGAGAAGGGAGGGAGCTCCATCAGATACAGTTTGCCAGCTGCTCATCATCCATGGATTGCTGTAGGATTTAATGCCTCTGGCCGGTTGTGCAGGTACAGGAGGAGGCGACACAACCTCTTTAGTCTGATGAACAGGAACAGCAGGACGGCATTCAGCCTCTTAAGCCTGTCACAGAGGGATAGGAGGAGGTGTTTCAGATTCGTGAGTCTGATACACAGGAACAGGAAGATATTATCCAATCATTCGAATCTTTTGCACGGGAACAGGAGGAGGCCATTCAGACTCTCGAGCACGTTACGGGGGAACAGGGGAGGCCATTTCACCTCTCGTAGATGTTGTATTGGAACATGAAGAGACCATTTGGCTTCTCGACCCTGTTACAATGAACAGGAATAAGCCATTCAACTATTGAAATCTGTCATACAAAAGCACAGGTAGTGTTTTTGGTTGCTCAATCACTGAGATAAAACAAACAAATATATCATTCAAATATTAATGGAGTTTTCCAGGAATAGTAGAAATGTCTTCAGTCAATACAAGTTGTAAGGAGCATGAAGGAGCCGATTAATCCCTCAATTCCAAACCATCGGTAGGGTTTGTGGCACGGTGGCTAAGTGATTAGAGGTGCTGCCTCATAGCGCCAGGGATCCAAGTTTGATTCCAGCCTCAGCCAACTGTCTGTGTGGAGTTTCCAAAGATGTGCAGGTTCAGTGAATTGTCCTTGCCAAATTGTTCATTGAGTTCAGGGACGTGTAGGTTGGGAGCATTAGTCAGGGGTTAAATATAGGGGAACGAGTCTGTGTGCATTACTTTTAGGAGGGTCAGTGTGGACTTGTTGGGGTAAAGGGCCTGTTTCCACACTGCAGGGATTCGATAATTCTATGATATCAAGTTCAGCATCGTAAAGGACAGATTTGAGTCCAAATCCTGTATCCGAGGGATTGCTTACTTATGCAGCTGAGAATAGCAGTTCCCCATTTGTTTAAAATTTCCTCAAGGCGAACCCACCATCGACCTTCACAATCAGTACAAGCGATGCTGCCCATTTCACAAAATGGACTGATTCTTTTGTCTTCTGGATCAGTGGTGCTGGAAGAGCACAGCAGTTCAGGCAGCATCCGAGGAGCTTCGTCTTCCAGCATTCTGGATTCTGCATCTGCTTTCGTCTGTCAGCCAAATGGCTTTGAACGGGCATTGGAGAAAAGTGGAATGGTTTCCTGGACAACACGTAAGTTGATCTTAGCTCATTTTAAAGTCACTAGGCCTCCCGGAAAATTTCCAAGCGTTTTATTACGACTTCACGCAACAGTTAATTTCAAATCGTAAAATATCCAGCCTGTCTAGGTTCATCTGTTGCAATGATTCTCACCCCATTAGGTTTGGGCCCAAACCGTTTACGACAATCAACAGTAACTGAAACAGCGGCTTCTGGTAATAGACCAGAACTGAAGTTGTTCCCTTCTTTTGCAAAGATTCGTCTGTGTAGGTTCTCAGTCTGGAAGAGGTTTTATGCAAACTTAAGTGTTGGAGTGTATAGTGAATGTTGTTAATGACTGATTCTGTGGTCACTGAAACAGCCTTGCTAGTGTTGACCTCCATTAGGACTGGGTGACCATTTAACCAGACGTTTATTTTTCTTGTTTCTGATGTGGATATTGCGAAGTAATTGAACTGCTCCAAAACAGATGCCTGTTTACATTTCATGGTGTGCACTATCCTGGATACCGACCATTGTGTTTTCATAATCAATGTAAGTACAGTGGGACTCTTTTGCGGTCTTGAATTTGCAGCAACTGCAATGGCTTTCTAGCCCAGATCGTATGGAAAATTCTAACAGTTTAGCCGGAGCTTGGTTCTGTTTTGGGATTTATGTGAGGGATGACCTAAGTTTCCTCATTTCGGAGTGAGGCTATACAATTGCCTTCACTCAAGTTGTGTTCCCGAAGCACAGTTAGACTGGTGAGTGTGTCCGTCTTCATCAGAATACCATGCAACTCAAATGATGTACTTGCCACATTTCCAATGGCAGAGACAGTTGTGTTGCCTGTCTGAAGTCCAGTTGTTCTTCAGCTAGTAAGTGCATCTGTGTGGTTACACCATGTAACTGACATAACACCGGAGAGGTCAGTATCTGTCAAAATATCGCACTTT